>NC_090739.1:124719836-124722336 GCF_036898095.1 Palaemon carinicauda
AAATATTTACGAAGCTAATTATCACTTTCCCTCCGGCTTATGCCACTTCAGATAGATCTCCCTTTCCATATTTGATTATTTATACTAGATCATTACAATAAAAAAGCTATATGGAACTTATTCCTAACAATTTTCTTTACAATTTTTTTAATTTTTCCAAAACTAGATAAGCACTCTAAGAGTGCAGCCCTCCGCCACGAAAGCTTATTTCTCGAAATCAGCTTGCCTTTCCCAGAATCAATTTAGACCGTAGGCGTATTTGAAGTCACAACCATGAACGAACTTGGGATTAATGTTAGGGGTAATCCAGTCGACCTTTTGTTTGACCTTGACCTTGACCTAGGACTTTCAAAAATTAATCACTTCCACGTCTCAATATAGTAATTAATCCATGAAAGTTTCACTACTCTACGAGTAAAATTTTGGCCAGGAAGTTGTTCACATACAAAAAGACAAACTGGGGCGAAAATATAACCTCCTCCCAACTTGATTGGTGGTTAGAATTCATAGAAACCATCCATCCTGGCACAGAAAAGGAAGAAGGTGAAATAGGAGATTGGTTGGTTTACTGGTGCGTTTGAAGACGTCTCAATATAGCAATTAATCCCTGAAAGTTTAACTACCCTATGAGTAAAATTATGACCAGGAAGTTGTTCATAAACAGACAGACAAATGGATAAACATTGACGAAAATATAACCTCCTCCCAACTTCTATGGCGGAGGCAAGAACTCGTAAAAACCAGCCATCCTGGCATAGAAAAAGAAGGTGAAATAGGAGATTGGCTGGTTTACTGGTGCGTTTGAAGAATAGGAAACGATGAGAAGTAAATGATCCCTATTGAAGCTCAGGATTTTTCTTTCTATGGTTTATTTCCCTTATCCAAACTCGCCAAATTACGAGGCATTTGTTCAGTCACACGCCAGAATAAACTCCCATTCAGGTAACGAAAACATCTGGACAAAAATCTAAATGAATAGAATTCTCTGGAAGCTAGTAGATTAATTCTTTTCAGTGAGGCAGATTTACACCGACTCGCAGGGGTGTCCCTTTAGCTCGGAAAAGTTTCCTGCTCGCTGATTGGTTGGACGAGATCATTCTAACCAATCAGATAACAGGAATCTATTCTCTGGAAGCTGGTAGATTAATTCTATTTAGTGAGGCAGATTTACACCGACTCGCTGGGGTGACCTTTTAGCTCGGAAAGGTTTCCTGATCGCTGATTGGTTGGACGAGATAATACTAACCAATCAGATAACAGGAAACTATTCTCTGGAAGCTAGTAGATTAATTCTTTTTAGGGAGGCAGATTTACACCGACTCGCAGGGGTGCCCTTTTAGCTTGGAAAAGTTTCCTGATCGCTGATTGGTTAGACGAGATCATAAAGTTTCCTGATCGCTGATTGGTTAGACGAGATCATTCTAACCAATCAGATAACAGGAAACTTTTCCGAGCTAAAAGGGCACCGCTGCAAGTCTGTGCAAATGCGCCTCATTGAAAAAGAAATATTGAGTATAGTAGATTAATTCAACAACTCAACACTTCCTTTCGAAAATTATTCCTTAAAACATTTACTGAGATATGGGTGTTGCAATTAATCAAATAATTTATTTAAAGTATTGATCTTTATGTTTTTTGACATTTGTAAATATTGGATTTGATTTATAATGTGAATTTTTTTCTTTCTATGATATTAGGATAAATAGAGCGAAATGGGGGTACAGGGAACGAGAAGGCGAGGGAGACCAAAGCGTAGGTGGATGGACTGTATCAAGGATGACCTTCGATCAAGGGGGTTAACCGGTGATTAAGTGTGGGACAGAGGTATATGGAGAATGCTGGCCAGAAACATCGACCCTACATAAAACTGGGAAGAGATGCAGACACAGATGAAGAAGAAGAAGAAGACGAAGAAGAGCGAAATCGATAAATTTGTTGTACAGTAATATTGTTTATAAGCTAGATCTTTTTCTTAAAAGTGTTATGTGACATTTCCCATGAGTATTTTATCATTTATTATCCTCTAAGATAATAATGTATCACTTCCAACGGATTAAGCCTCACTGTATTCATTCTCATATCGCATTCTTGATTCTCTGAGACTAATATTATTATTATTATTATTATTATTATTATTATTATTATTATTATTATTATTATTATTATTATTACTTGCTAAGCTACAACCCTAGTTGGAAAAGAAGGATATGCCATAAGCCCAGGGGCAACAACAGGGAAATTATCCCAGTGAGGAAAGGAAGCAAGGAAAAATAGAATACTTTAACAATAGTAAAAACATTAATACAAATATTTTCTATACAAACAATAAAATCTTTAACACAACAAGAAGAAGAGAAATAAGATAGAATAGTGCGCCCGAATGTACCCTCAAGCAGGAGAACTCTAACCAAGACAGTGGAAGACCATGGTACAGAAGCTATGGCACTATTCAAGACTAGAGAACAATTGTTTGATTTTGGAGTGTCCTTCCCCTAGAAGA
>NC_090739.1:124732336-124743371 GCF_036898095.1 Palaemon carinicauda
GAATATAAAATGGTCAGAAATAAATGAAGAACTGAATAAAGAATGGAAAAATTTATTTGTAAGTGATAATATACAGGTAAATACGGACATACTGTACAAAATACTGGAGAAAATTGTTGAAAAATATGTACCGAAAAAAAAACAATAAACAAAAGACGTGCATACCAAGAGACAGAAGGATCTTATTTCAGAAAATTAGAAAGAGGAAGAAAAATCTTGCAAAAGAAAAAAATGTGTGGAAAATGAGGGAAATAAAATGTAAGATAGAAAATGCAGAACAAAAGATTATACAGTGGAAAGAAAATGAAAAAAGGGACTTAGAAGAAAGGACACTTCAAAATATGAAAAGATTCCCCAAAGTACTTTACTCCTAAGCAAAAAAGATGAATAAAGGGAGAATAGAAATAGGCCCTCTAAGAATTGAAGGAACGGCTAACGAATGAAAAAAAGGAAATATACAACATATTAGCAGAAAAATATAAGAGTGAGTTCACGCCAAGAATTGCGAATGAGAATAATGAAACAGAAATGAGAGAAGAAAATGTTGAATATCTAACGGATATAGATATTAATGAAGCAGATATTGTCAAGGCTATAAACGAAATTAAAAATGGATCGGCAGCCGGACCAGATGGAGTTCCAGCGATTTTGTTAAAAAAAACTGCAAACACTATCGCGAAGCCGCTTGCAATACTGCTAAGACAGAGTGTAGATTTGAGCGAGATATATGTTAAACATAAATTAGCTTATATAACCCCTATCTTCAAAAGTGGATCAAGACTAGAGGCAAGCAATTATAGACCTGTTAGGCTAGTCTAACATCACATATTATGAAAGTGTATGAGAGGGTAATAAAAAAGAAAATAATGAACCATTTGGTCAAAAATAATTTGTTTAATATGGGTCAACACGGTTTCGTGCCTGGAAAAAGTACACAGACCCAACTGATAGCACACTATGAAAACATATACAAAAATATGATAAATGAAAAAGACACAGATGTGATCTATCTAGATTTTGCAAAAGCCTTTGACAAGGTAGACCATAACATATTGGAGAAAAAAAATGAGAAAGCATAATATTGTGGGAAAGATAGGAAAATGGGTAAAAGAATTCCTGCAAAACAGAAAACAGATAGTGGTTGCAAATGACGAGAAATCAGATGAAGCCCAGGTAATATCGGGGTGTGCCACAAGGTACGGTATTAGCTGCACTGCTGTTTGTTATTATGATCTCAGACATAGACTGTGATGTTGAAAACTCCGTAGTGAGAAGTTTCGCTGATGACACAAGAATCAGTAGAGAAATTACTTGTGATGAAGATAGGAACTCACTACAAAGAGATCTAAACAAAATATATGAATGGGCGGAGATAAATAGGATGGTATTTAACTCCGATAAATCCGAATCAATAAATTATGGAAACAGAGAAGGAATGGTGTATGCATACAAGGGACCTAATAATGAGACAATCACAAACAAGGAAGCAATTAAAGACCTTGGTGTAATGTTAAATAGGAATATGTTATGCAACGACCAAATAGCAACACTGTTGGCTAAATGTAAAGCAAAAATGGGAATGTTATTCAGACACTTTTAAAACAAGAAAAGCTGAACACATGATTATGCTTTACAAAACTTATGTACGTAGTACACTCGAGTACTGCAATGTGATATGGTACCCACACTACCAAAAGGATATTGCGCAAATAGAGAGTGTACAAAGGTCCTATACTGCTAGAATAGAAGAAGTTAAGGACCCTTGACTACTGGGAAAGACTGCAATTTTTTAAAACTATACAGTCTAGAAAGGAGAAGAGAACGCTACATGATAATACAAGCATGGAAGCAAATAGAAGGAATTACTGAAAACATCATGGAGCTTAAAATATCAGAAAGGGCAAGCCGAGGTAGATTAATAGTGCCAAAAAATATTCCAGGTAAACTAAGCAGGGGCGCACAGGACATTAATCCACTACGCACCAGCATCGATAATGCAGCGACTATTTAATGTGCTGCCAGCTCATCTAAGAAAACATATCAGGAGTGAGCGTAGATGTGTTTAAGAATAAGCTCGATAAATACCTAAGATGCATCCCAGACCATCCAAGACTGGAAGATGCAAAATACACCGGAAGATGCATTAGCAACTCTCTGGTGGATATACGAGGTGCCTCACACTGAGGGGACCTGGGGGGAACCCAAACAAAAAATAAGGCAATAAGGTAAGGCTCTCTCTCTCTCTCTCTCTCTCTCCTCTCTCTCCTCTCTTCTCTCTCTCTCTCCTCTCTCTCTCTCTCTCTCTCCGCAATTATAATCCGCTTTTGTTTTCTTTTTGCCATTTTCTCTTGGACAACTAAAATGTAAAAAACAAAAGCATAATTTGCACCCGCAAAGTCAGCCGAAATTATTCCGCCATTATTAATGCTTTGGTACCTTAACATAGTAGACACAAAACCCTAATCATTTTCGGCTATCTTTGTTTTGCTTTGATTATAATTATCATTATCACCATTATCATTATTAGGTCTTATGATGATGAAGATTATTATCAGTATTATTATTCAAAATAAGCAAAAAAAAAATCCCATCGAGTCCAAGAAGACAAACTACAAAACTATCTTTCATTGAAGTAGAATATGAAAATGAGTCATAAGACATAACAGAAGATAGAAAGATATTGTATGTATGGCTAGTAATAATAATAATAATAATAATAATAATAATAATAATGATAGTAATAATAATGATAGTAATAATAATAATAATAATAATAATAATAAATAATAATAATAATAATAATAATAATAATAATAATAATAATAATAATAACAACAATAATAATAATAATAATAATAATAATAATAATTAGCAATAATAATAATAATAATAATAATAATAATAATAATAATAATAACAACATAACAAACTCGACCATATATAGCTCAAAACAAAAGGACTAACAACGTCTATATGTCACATTAAGGGTGGTGTACCGACAGCAAATACAAGGAACCTCTAAAGAAAAGTTGACAGATATGGAGGTAAAAGTCTCTATTTCCAATAGCGTATTTGACATGAAGACAGGCCCTGTTACTTAAGAGAAAATGTGTCCATTTTGGAAAAGATGGGGAAAATTCGGGTCTCATTTTCTTCATCATATGGATTTCTTCCTTTTTCCTGGATGGTCGAGAAGAATACGGCAAAAATAATGTAATGAGCGGGTGAATTTAACTATAATTATCATTAGTCAGCATGAGGTAGCATATGCACCATACTCATTTTGGATATATATTATATATATATAATATATATATATATATATATATATATATATATATGTCTGTGTGTGTTAGATATATAGATATATCCTATATATAAATATGTGTATCTTACATATACGTGTATCTTACATATGCATATATATGTATATGAATGAGTATATATATATATATATATATATATATATATATATATATACATAGAAAACATAATATATATATATATATAATATATATATATATATATATATATATATAGATCGATGATTTCATAAATACCGATACACGTACATTACATCATATATATGGGAATGTATATACATATATATATATATATATATATATATATATATATATATATATATATATATACATACACATATATATACATATATATAAATATATATATATATATATATATATATATATATTATATATATATTATATAAATATATATATATATATATACATATATATATATATATATACACACACACATATATATATATATATATATATATATATATATTCTAAAGTGAGGATTTTATCCTATATTTTCAGTAAACTTCATTAAAAAATCGAGCAGTAGTTCAGAATATTCGAAAGATAATTTCATGAAATCATAAGCAATAAAAACCGGCAATTTCTCTTTATAATCGACTCCAGGACAACTTATAATAAGAGGGGGCACTCAGTAGAGTGCAGACCTCCACCGCGGGCAGCTTATTTTTCGACCTTTTGTTCGACCCTTGACCTTAATCTTTGACCTTAACATGTATTAATAGGCGTGGGATTTTCATACACTCATATATGAACCAAGTTTGAAGTCTCTGTGACATCGATGTCCAAACGTATGGCTGGTTACGTTAATTAGACATTATGTTTGGCGTGACCTTATATTAACCTTAGACCTTGACCTTCTAAAATTTACCCAATTCCAGCTTTTTACATAACAGTTAATCCCTGTAAGTTTCATTACTCTACGATTAAAATTGTGGCCAAGAAGCTGTTCACAAACAAACACACAAACAGGGGGTAAAACATAACCTCCTTCGAACTCCGTTTGGCGGAGATAATAAATAATGCAGACGAAATGACCATATCTGGATTGTTAACAACCACAACGGAATTACTGATAAATTCAAATTACAAGTATTTTATTATTATTATTATTATTATTATTATTACTTGCTAAGCAACAACCCTAGTTGGAAAAGCAGGATGCTATAAGCCCAGGGGCTCCAACAGGGAAAATAGCACAGTGAGGAAAGGACACGAAAAAAATAAAATATTTTCAAAAGAGCAACAACATTAAAATAAACACGCCTATATAAACTATAAAAACTTTAACAAAAAAAGAGGAAAGAGAATTAAGATAGAATAGTGTGCCCGAGTGCACGCTCAAGCAAGAGAACTCTAACCCAAGACAGTGGAAGGTCATGGTACAGAGGCTATGGCACTAGAATAAAATAAAATAAAATAATAGAGCAATTATTATAGAGCAATAATAATTGGGATATTACAAACATAAAATTAGAATGGCTTTATTATTAATTAAAACAGGTGTCCATATTACTTTTGATAAATACTGTCTATGAATATCGTCATCCATCAGTTTTTTTCTTCCTGTTATTGGACATTTGTCAGCATTTCATCAAGCATTACGAGTAACGACTTGGTAATCTCAAAGTTTGTAATATAAGACACTAGATCATACAGTCGACGTATATCAATTGCCTCTAATACATTTCCAAAATTGAGCTGCAAGTCACCGACTTCGAATATCGCAGAAGTGAAATATTACTTTTGTATTTCCAGGTCTCCATTATCAGTGAGAGAGAGAGAGAGAGAGAGAGAGAGAGAGAGAGAGAGAGAGAGAGAGAGAGAGAGAGAGAGAGAGAGAGTTAATGACATACGAAGTTGTTTAGCACAGTTGAGAGAGAGAGAGAGAGAGAGAGAGAGAGAGAGAGAGAGAGAGAGAGAGAGAGAGAGAGAGAGAGAGAGGGGAAATGACATGCAAAGTTATTTAGCATAGTTGAGAGAGAGAGAGAGAGAGAGAGAGAGAGAGGAGAGAGAGAGAGAGAGAGAGAGAGAGAGAGAGACTTAATGACATACAAAGTTGTTTTAGCACAGTTGAGAGAGAGAGAGAGAGAGAGAGAGAGAGAGAGAGAGAGAGAGAGAGAGAGAGAGAGAGAGATAATGAAATACGAAGTTATTTAGCACAGTTGAGAGAGAGAGAGAGAGAGGAGAGAGAGAGAGAGAGAGAGAGAGAGAGAGAGAGAGAGAGAGAGAGAGAGAGAGGTGTGTGTTAATGACATACGAAGTCATTTAACATAGTTGAGAGAGGTCGATCAATGTCTCTCTCTCTCTCTCTCTCTCTCTCTCTCTCTCTCTCTCTCTCTCTCTCTCTCCTCTCTCTCTCTCTCTCTCTCTCTCTCTCATTTAGCAAAGCCTATTTAGAATAATAGTCTTTATTGACTATATTTGTTCCTCTTTATATTTCAGCAGTTGCATTCAAAATTGAAAATGTGAAGCTTCACTACAGCAAATATATAATTAATAAGCATAAATTTTTTGCTTTAAACCAACCGACGGATCAAAAATATCTCACACCATTTCGTAATCAGATCACAATAACACTTGCGTTTTTTACAGGAGTGTGAAACCATTATTATTATTATTATTATCATTATTATTATTACTAGCCAAGCTATAACCCTAGTTGGAAAAGCAAGATGCTATAAGCCCAAGGGCTCCAACAGGGAAAAAATAGCCCAGTGAGGAAAGGAAAGAAGGAAATAAATAAATGATGAGAATAAATTAACAATATACCCTTCTAAAAACAGTAACAGCGTCAAAACAGATACATCATAAACTATTAACAACGTCAAAAACAGATATGTCATAAATAAATAATAAAAAGACTCATGTCAGCCTGGTCAACATAAAAACATTATTATATATTCAGATTAATCAAATGAACTACGGAAAATATGATATGGTTTTCACTAGCGCAGGACAGTAAAATTTCAGGCGATGTGGCGAATGTGTGGAGCGAATTTGGAATATGAAAAATAACAGTAATATAAAGTGTAAGAGGAATTCATACTACATTAAGGTAGATATTTATAGTTACGGAGAAAATTACAATGTGCATGAATTTTATAAGGGAAAGGAAGAATTTTCGGATTTGAATTGTCTAGCTCACATCTTTGATATGTGGACAGCAAAATGTGAAGCTATAGTCAATTTGTTTTTAGTGAGGCGCATTTGCACCGACTCGCAGCGGTGCCCTTTTAGCTCGGAAAAGTTTCCTGCTTTCTGATTGGTTAGAATTATCTTATCCAACCAATCAGCGATCAGGAAACTTTTCCAAAATACAAATGCCTCACTGTCAAGGGTATTAAACAGTCATCGCAATATGGTTGGTGTTGGACAGCCAGCAGAAACTCATGTGTCAACCGAGTGTGACGAATGCGAAGACGACAAAGAGATGTCTCCCCCACTTTCGGGGCATCATGTTATACCTCCAAGGACGAGTATAGGATTCGCAATTTCTCTCATCTTATTTTCAGTTAAAGTATCCCAATGAAGTTGCCAATTATTTTAAATAAGATTCTTAATTTTCAGTAAAAAAAAATCATTACAGAGGAAAGGGATACCTTTTTAGTAGCAACTCTGCTGCAGCATTCTTTGCCTCTCCATTTCCACACATCTACGCATGCCGGAACCCAGCAAAATCGAACTGTTATATCTTTCAGGCCATTAATTAATAGACACTTTAAAATCTTTAAAAACTAAAGGATTGCTGAAATTAAAAAACTTCTAAAGCTTGTAGGACACTTCTTGCGTCACTAAAAATGGCAGGGGGAAGGTCAAAGTTCAGGTGGAAAGATAAACTATTGAATGACATGAAGGAAAAGGGTCTCAGAGAAAAAGATGTAAAGGACAGAGGAAGATGGAGAAGGCTGACTACATACATCGACCCCATATAGAAATGGGAAAAGCTACACTCGAGCACACTATTCAATCTAATTTTCTCTTCCTCATGTTTTGTTAAAGTTTTTTATAGTTTATATAGGAGATATTTATTTTAATATTATTCTTAAAATACTTATTTTTCCCTTGTTTCCTTTCCTCACTGGGCTATTTTCCCTGTTTAGAGCCCCTGGGCTTACAGCAATCTGCTTTTCCAACTAGGGTTGTAGCTTAGCAATTAATATAATATAATAATAATAATAATAGTAATGATAATAATAATAATAATAATAATAATAATAATAATAATAATAATATCCCGGTACTTCGTTTTTCTAAATCTAATTGTTATTTAGAAATCACACAGATGGTCTATTTCCTTACAGGCAAATCTCCTTTTACTGTTATGGGGTGAACGCCGGTACCTTGTTCAGTTCATCAGAATAGTCACTATAGTTAATTCTTTTTAGTGAAGCAGATTTGCACACCGACTCGCAGGGGTGCCCTTTAGCTCGGAAGAGTTTCCTGATCGCTGATTGGTTGGACAAGATGATTCTAAGCAATCAGATAGCAGGACATTTTTCCGAGCTAAAAGGGCATCCCTGCGAGTCGGTGCAAATCCGCCTCATTAAAAAAAAATTGAGTATAAACCAATCAATTATATGATTTACCGCTCATTTGGTGAATCAGATAACTCTAAGAATGGACTCTTTGTTCAACTTTAAAAAGATAAACTTGCTTCAATGTTTCCGTGTGGTTACCATTTCTGATTTAATGAACCTAAATAAATCAGTGCCTGTTTTTAAAAAAGCAAATAGAACACGATCAAAATGGCTGGAATACTCTCTTAACTTCCCCTTCAAGTTAATTTGTTTAGTACCCTTACTTAACGTGTCCAACTGAGAGGCAATGCGAAGGCGGGATGAACTTTTAAGTATATTCTAAATCCTGCCATTAAACCTCAAGAGCAGAGAGAGAGAGAGAGAGAGAGAGAGAGAGAGGAGAGAGAGAGAGAGAGAGAGAGAGAGAGAGAGAGAGAATATATGTTTCCTCTTAATCACCCAAAACTGTGAAGCAAATGATAACATTCCAAAAGTGGACGAAACGCCTCTTATTTTCTGCTCACTTCCCCAAAATCGCCCCCGGTGGCCGGAGCTTTGTCTACCTGCTTACTACGTCACTAGGAGGTTCCCCCTAAAGATAAAGAAAATATGAAAAAAATTAAGATATTGATTGGACACAGTTGGATGAAACTACAATCACCATACAGTTTTTCTTTCTACTAATTTAACGCTATTGATAACGATGCATTTCTTCTACTGAACTGAGTTTTGTGAATGCCACAACCCCTGTACCATGGTCTTTCCACTGCCTTGGGTTAGAGTTCTCTTGCTTGAGGGTACATTCGGGCACACTATTTCATCTTATTTCTCTTCCTCTTGTTTTGTTAAAGTTTTTAATAGTTTATAAAGGAGATATTCATTCTAATGTTGTTACTCTTCTTAAAAATTTCATCTTTCCTTGTTTCCTTTCCTTACTGGGTTATTTTCCCCTGCTGGAGCCACTGGTCTTATAGCATTGTGCTTTTCCAACTTGGGTTGTAGCTTAGCAATTAATAATAATAATAATAATAATAATAATAATAATAATAATAATAATAATAATAATAATAATAATGAGGAAAGTATATTTGCATTTTCAATTATGTTATCATTAATGTAAAGTGATGCACTATTTTCCTATACATAGGCTTTTTCCTTGAAGACTACATAAGCGTTACCCTATAGCGCTGTTTTCAAGTAGTTAACACAGATTCTTTGTTATAAAGAAAGTATCCGACTTTTTTCCCTTATTCATAATCAGATATGAAATAAATTTTCTTATGTCTTTAATAGGTTCGTATCTTTTCGTTGAAAATTATGACTTATTATTATCATTATTATTATTATTATTATTATTATTATTATTATTATTATTATTATTATTATTATTATTTATTATTATTTGCTAAGCTACAACCCTAGTTGGAAAACGCAGGATGCTATTTAAAGCTCTTCCAGTCGCATGATCAGTCGATTCAGCAGGTTAGAACAATAGCGTTTCTTGTGTTTTCTGACGAATTATTATTATTATTATAATTATTATTATATTATTATTATTATTATTATTATTATTATTATTATTATTATTATTATTTGCTAAGCTACAACTGTAGCTTGGGAAAACCGCAGGATGCTATTTAAAGCTCTTCCAGTCGCATGACCAGTCGATTCAGCAGGTTAGAACAATAGCGTTTCTTGTTTTTTTCTGACGAGTCTTTAACATTTTTTATAAGTGGCCGACTTGTAAATATCGGGTAACCTGACCTCTGACCTTTTGCATTCATCTGTACGAAATGTTCTGTATCTGGAGTCAGCTGGGTCAAGCGTGATTTTGTGCTGATGTCATCATATTTAATTCGTTGACACGTGAACAGATTGAACTTTTCTCGTCTCCTTGTAACATTGGAATGTTTGTCTTGATACACTATTAAAGATTTTCTGTAATAAACAGTAAAAATCCTGAAAATAAACATTGCCGGGCATTTAGCGTTTTTAAAAATGAATATATTAACGTAAATGAGTGATATTACGGTTACCAACCAGTAAAAAGACAATAACAAAGTAAGGTGTAAATTACGGTCACCCTGTTATTTACTGAAATACGGCTGAGAACAGTATATTTTAACTGATAATTTTCGATAATTTTTTTTTCTTTCTTTCAAGTGTAGAATATACACGCATTCTGCAATGACTTGTCAATCTAGTTATTTGCAGTTTACAATATGTTCATTACAGGAGAAAGGTTGAATCTATGTTTTTATATATCTATCTAGCTGCTTAGTCTTCATTTTTGACGGGTCGAGTACACTAGTAATAAGAGATTGCAGCGTAAATGTTCTAGCTTTCAAACTTGAATACAACAAGACTTGAGACTTACCATGCCAAACTCCACCATCGACTGACTCCCCCGCCAGCGCGCAAAGCGACGTGCTGGCATAAGGCCCACCTTAATTTATACTAACCAGCAAGGATTTAACACCGGGAAAGAGGTAATAAACTTTTGAGAGCCAACGACCTCGTGAAACTTTATGGTTCTTAGCACGCAAAGGCACAGAAAGGTCATGAGGGAAACAGAGAGGTCATGAGGAAAGTGACTCCGTCGTAATGTCAAGGTGGTCATTATTGCAGAGGTCCTTCTGGGAAAGGTCATATAGGTTTCATTTTATCCTTGGAGAGGAGAGCTTTCGTTAATTTTTATCCTTGGAGAGGAGAGCTTTCGTTAATTCTATCCTTGGAGAGGAGAGCTTTCGTTAATTCTATCCTTGGAGAGGAGAGCTTTTCGTTAATTCTATCCTTGGAGAGGAGAGCTTTCGTTAATTTTATCCTTGGAGAGGAGAGCTTTCGTTAATTCTATCCTTGGAGAGGAGAGCTTTCGTTAATTCTATCCTTGGAGAGGAGAGCTTTCGTTAATTTTATCCTTGGAGAGGAGAGCTTTCGTTAATTCTATCCTTGGAGAGGAGAGCTTTCGTTAATTCTATCCTTGGAGAGGAGAGCTTTCATTAATTTCTATCCTTGGAGAGGAGAGCTTTCGTTAATTCTATCCTTGGAGAGGAGAGCTTTCGTTAATTCTATCCTTGGAGAGGAGAGCTTTCGTTAATTCTATCCTTGGAGAGGAGAGCTTTCGTTAAGACATCCTTGAGTATTTTTGTGTTAAGAAATATTTTTTTTTTTATT
>NC_090739.1:124743871-124753871 GCF_036898095.1 Palaemon carinicauda
TTCAATGGGCAAATGAACGATTTTGAATAAATTTGAAAAATGGGGTGATTGATAATTTCATTTATAAATGACTAGCGGAACCCGTGTAAATTACACGAAATTATATTTTCAATACTAATTATCTTGTTCCAGACCTATACATATTTGAATAAAATATCTCGAGATTTATTTTATAATCTAGGTTATGGAAATTGATAGAACTAAATTTTTTGTCTTATATTTAAAAAAAAAGTTAGCTGCTAGAGAAAAAATTGGGGAAATCTATATAAAATGTGTTTTGGTTAAGTAATCAAAGTCTAATGTTAGTTTATAAGAGTATACCACGAAATTATTTCTGATTTCTTTAAAGCGTAACAAAATAAATTATTGTATGGGTAATGATAACGAGAGTGGTATGTTAGACGTGAAATAGCTATACAAATTGGTCAAATAAAGAAAAACAGAAAATAAAAGATATATATCAACGATGGAAATATACTCACTTTTATTTGAGCATGGTAATACCTCTACCATTTACATTTAACTATAAACGCTAGCATCAGCATATGGTTACGAACCAAGCATTGAATTAATAACTTGAGCTGCAGTGAATAGAATAATTCATTTACGCCTTGAAATGCCTTTGAAAATGAAGCTAATGAATACGTTTTTTATCTGCATTTACGTTCCTTTCAACTAAAACACATTATATTTCACTCAAAAGACGAAAAAACTGTAGAGTAAAATTACACATTCCTTCTTATATAGTCATTACCATAGAAATAAATCTACCCCTTTTTTAATTGAAAAGCTTAAAAAAAATTAAATTGTGTCCTGTGCTTATGCTCGAATAATTTAAAACAGCCAAGCGTTAATCTTTCCCTTAATGAGCAAGATAAAAAAGCAATTAAAAGTTGTTCAACTAAAATTATTACATTTTTCTCGTGATAAGGTGGAAGCTAGGCGCCTATAGACTCATAATGAGATAGTTACCCTGGCTTCGACGTCGCATAGAAAACGGATGTAATTATTTTTAAATCTGCTCGTACTCCAACGCGTTTCGATACAATGATGAAAGGGTTCTAAAATTCTAATTGGGAAGGAAGTTAGGCCGCATACCCTCTTTGGAAGGGTGACTTGAGAACCTATAGGAAATCTAATCAAGACCATTTTCTAGTTAAGCGAAAATACCTCAGCCTTAATCCCCTTTTAAGAGAAGAAACCTATTATCACTAATGGATGAACGACCGAACATTTTGAACATGAATTTCTACCTCATACTTGGGGGTCGAACCCTAGACCCTTCAAATGAAAGGTCAGGTCGCTTCCAACCATGCCACCTGGCCTTCATTTGAAGGGTCTAGGGTTCGATTCCAAGTTTAAGGTAGACATTTATTTCTATTTGAACACGATATAGTGTTGATGTTCATCCATTTTATACAAAATTTACTTCTTTGGGAACGTCCCTGCCTGGCGATCTGCTGGACGGGAGATCGAGTCACGCTTAAACTCGGTAGTTTCTTGTAGCGTCTGTAACCTCACCGTCCTTACGAGCTAGGAATGGGGATTTTGAAGTTATAGGACTACCTGCTGGGTCATCAGCAGCCATTGTCTGGCCATCCAGGCTCCTAGCTTGGTTGGAGAGGGGGCCTGGGCACTGATTACATGCCATAGCCTCTGTACCATGGTCTTCCACTGTCTTGGGTTAGAGTTCTCTTGCTTGAGAGTACACTCGGGCACACTTGTATCTCATATCTTATTTTTCTTCCTCTTGTTTTGTTAAAGTTTTTATAGTTTATAAAGTGATATTTATTTTAATATTGTTCCTCTTCTTGAAGTATTTTATTTTTCCTTGTTCCCTTTCCTCACTGAGCTATTTTTCCTGTTGGAGCCCCTGGGCTTATAGCATCCTGCTTGTCCGACTAGGGTTGTAGCTTAGCAAGTAATAATAATAATAATAATAATAATAATAATAATAATAATAATATATAATAATAATAATATATAATTTATGGTTAGTCTCTAGAGCATTATCCCTGCCCCATACCTGTGCTATTCAAGAGCGACCTTTAAAACTTTTAACTGAACAGTTTGATCCACCATTAGGTAGTTATTGATAACTGGGGTAGTAGCAATTAAAGCAATGTCACTAAATGTTAATAATCAATCAACATTAGCTTAAAAATATCATCATTAACCGCACTGCTCATCATATATTTATTATCCCTCCTACCCCAAGAAAGTAGTTGGTAGTAAAATAAATAATCTAGGTTTTGAGTGTTATTTCTTACTTCTTATCATCATCATCATTATTATTAGTATTATTATTATTATTATTATTATTATTATTATTATTATTATTGTTGTTGTTGTTGTTGTTGTTGTTGTTGTTGTTAAAATCTAAAAAACTAATCTGTTTTTTACATTATCAGGACACTCTAAAAGTATTCTTTGTTGTACACTCTGGCGTTTTTAGTGTCATGATACTGTAATAAAAAACAGATTAGGTTTTTTAGATTATAATCATATTATTATTATTATTATTATTATTATTATTATTATTATATTATTATTATTATTATGACATTTACGCTTCCTTATATGAAAGGTATATTGACTCCTAAATAGTGGACTATTGTAGCTCTCTCGAAAAAGATCATGATACTCTAAAGCTTCAATTTTATTTTTCCGCAAAAATAGATTTGCATAAAGATATCCATAAGGTATTAATTATACGCTCTGCATAATACGTTACAATTGTTAAAACTAACGTCTAATATTGCATAAAGAGAGAATATTATCAAGGTGGATGTAACTTTTAAATATGCTCAACGGATATGAGTTATGCTATATATATATATATATATATATATATATATATATATATATATATATATATATATATATATGTGTGTGTGTGTGTGTATATATACATATATATATGCATATATACATACATATATACACATATATACATATATATGTATATATATATACATATATATATATATATATATATATATATATATACATATATATATATATACATACATATATGTATATATATATATATATATATATATATATATATATATATATATATATATATATATGTATATTACATATATATGTATATATAAATATATATACATATATATATATATATATATATATATATATATATATATATATATATATATATATATATATATATGTATATAATTGTATATGTACACACACACACACACACCACACACACACACACATATATATATATATATATATATATATATATATATATATATATATATATTTATATATATAATGTATGTATGTTTGTATGTAAGTACACTACTAAAAACCTTAGTTTTTATCGGCAATTCTCCGTAAAATATATACTGTTCTCAGCCGTATTTCAGTAAAATACACGCGACCGAAATTTTTACCCTACTTTTTTTATTACATTTTAAGGGTTGGTTTCAGTATTATCTCTCCTTTTCTTCTATATATCTGTTTTTAAAACGGTAAATACCTGGCAACATTTATTCAAGGATTTTTGCCGTTTTCTACTGCAAATTCTAAGTGTATGTATAGTGTCTCTTCCGGGATTAAACTGGAGTGGGTGTATTTCAAGTGAAAAAAGTAAATGGTAGGAAGTTCACATCTAAAGTAAGAAATCGACCTGAATTCTACTCCTTGATTTAGTAGCTTAAAATTTTCATATAATCAACATCATCATCATCTCCTCCCACGCCAACTGACGCAAAGGGCCTCCATAGAGGATTCATTGGCTAAATTCATCAAAGGAGTGTTTTTAAATAACGTTTTGAAATGAAAAAGATTTATCTACTGGGCGACAAATTTTCTGGTATTTATAAAAGTAGTCGTTACTAAGCCCCAAACGCTCCTCAGTTTTGCAAATTAGCAATTACTCACAGATATACACACACAAGTACATACAAACACATATTAGTAATTTCATCCTTCTGGAAGCAACGCAAACGTTACAAAGGCTGTGTGAGCAGAGTTCTGAGAGTGATTTTAGCTTTCTGGATGGCTGAGGACTATGAAGCGTAGATGACGAATCGAGGAGCATTGTGTACCAACCGTGTTTCACACAATTGTACATAATTCCTTTTGTATATATTATGCTTGTATCTTCGCTCTTCCCTCGCACTAAAACGAACATGAAAATTCATGTCTGGTTTTTCCTCTGTAATATTGTCTGTCTTGTGAACTTGTTATGTCCTGTTGCCTTGAGGGTTTGTATATAAGGAGAATGTTCTACAATAATATAACTCAGTCGTTTCCAACCTGCCTTTGAGTTCACAGCCTTACTCGGCGCGTCACATTGGTGACTCTGGAAGTCGACTCGCTCCCACTGCCTTCCACCCCACCTCCCTCGCCCCTCCATCGTTGGTACTATGACGGAGACGGACTCTACTACAGCAGTTGGCGCCGCGGCCGCCCCATTGAAACTTTCACCATTCGCCAGCAGAGAAGCGTTTGCTTGGTTTCAACGCGCTGAAGTCCACTTTCGTATCAGGGGCCGTGACTCGCTCAACCACCAAAGCGGATTATGTTCTCACAGCGATATCCGAGGACACCTTCCCAGAAATATCCGACTGGCTTTGTGAACAAGGAGACACCCCAATAGCGTATGACGCCCTCAAAACATACCTTCTGCAGCAGTACTCGCCGTCGCCAGCCGCCCGTATAGCAAAGCTTTTTCAGCTCTCGCAACAACCGTTGGGGGACCAAGGGGCTTTGCTTGCCCTCAGGGAAATGACCAGTATCGCTCGCCTTCAACCTGCCGCAGACGGCTCTCCTCGTGAGGTGAACCTACTCCGTGCCCTTTGGATACGCCGTTTACCTGAACCTGTGTGGGCTGCCATACCCGATGTCGATAGTTTACCCATAAAGGACTTGATGACCAAAGCCGACACCCTTATGGACAGCCACTTCAAGACCTCCATCAACGCCTCCACCCCTGACGACGAGGATGCCTATTCACGTCAACCGAAGCTGACATGAATGCCGTAGGACATACACGCCTACCCCGTGACGTGCCGAAGCGGCGACAAAGCCACCCACCACCCACCAATCGCTTGCGCCCCAACGAACGACTTCTACAGCCACTTACTACCTCCCATCCGCCGCAGTTTTGCTACTACCACTTCAGATTCAGGGCAACCGCGAAGAAATGTGCCAAAGATTGTCAGTGGCCAAAAAACGTGTAAGTAGGCCATCGCTTGTGGCGGTGGCCCTCCCATATTTCTAATCTTTTCTTTTTACAGGATGCAGGAACAGGCGTGCGATTTTTGGTAGACACGGGTGCTTGTCGTTCTCTTTTGCCAAGGAAACTCTTCAAGGCACAACGTAGTCTGTCTACATCTGCCAACGTTCCGCTTGGTAGCTGCCAAAGGATCTGCGATACCCACCTACGGTTATGAGAAACTCACATTATCATTCGGAAACGGTAAATTCAATTGGAAGTTTCTCGTTGCTGACGTCACAATGCCAATCCTCGGTGCGGATTTCCTCTCTCATTTCCACCTTCTGGTCGATGTCGCCCCACCGACGATAGGTCAACGCAAACTCGTACTTGTCGACACCTCTTCAACCCGCCCCCTCTAACCTCACTCTCCACATCAGCACACCCACGGATGCCTACGCCCACCTCCTCACGTCGTACCCGGAAGTTTTCCGTCCAGAACTTCGCCAAACGCCCACGGTTCCTGCCAAGCACGGTATTTATCACCATATCAAGACGACGGGACCCCAGTCTTCGCGGGGATTACAGGTACCTGAACATGCAAACAGAACCGGATCACTACCCCCTCCCAAACATTGCCGATGTAACCTCCTACCTGCACAAAGCGAAGGTTTTCTCTACGCTCGACCTCCTGAAGGGGTATTATCAGGTGCCTATGAACCCAGAAGACATCACCAAGACCGCCATCACCACTCCGTTTGGCACATACACCTTCAATTACTCCTGTTTTGGCCTTCGTAATGCTGGGGCAACGTTTCAACGTCTCATGGATGGCATCTTAGGGGACCTCCCTTTCTGTGTATGTTATGTGGACGACATACTTGTGTTCTCCTCCTCAAAGAGGAACACCTCCGTCACCTGCACATCGTGCTCGACCGCCTGCAACAAAACGGCCTTGTAGTCCGGTACGACAAGTGTACCTTTGGCGCCAACGAAGTGTCGTTCTTAGGGCACCGTATCACTCCTGAAGGAGTCCATCCCCTCCCTGAGAAGGTAGCAGCCATTCAGAATTTCCCGCGCACTCGACCGTCAAAGCTCTGCAGGAATTCTTGGGCATGATCAACTATTATCACCGTTTTCTGCCAGCCATTGCCGCCACTCTTGCTCCCCTCTACGCCTCCCTCAAGGGCAAGCCAAAGGACCTGAAGTGGGGTCCCCTTCAAGACGCAGCCTTCTGCAATGCAAAGAAGGCCCCTATCAACTGCTGCGGCTCTCACTTTTCCTATCCCACACGCCCCTCTCCTTCTCTCCACCGATGCCAGCGACGTCGTTATTGGTGCAGTACTCGAGCAGGTGGTCAAAGGGTCGCCCCGCCCATTGGCCTTCTTCAGCAGAAAACTGTCCAAGGCAGAATCGGGTTATTCTACCTTCGATCGAGAATTGCTGGCGGTGCACTTGGCTGTCCGTCACTTTCGCCATTTCTTAGAAGGTACGCCCTTCGTCATTCGCACAGACCACATGCCTCTGGTGCACGTCTTCACTCGACAGTCTGACGCCTGGTCCGCCCGTCAACGCCGACATCTCTCCGCCGTGGCTGAATACAATTGCACCCTCCAATACGTCCCTGGGAAAATGAATCCCGTTGCCGATGCCCTGTCAAGAACACGTTGGGCTGCCGTTCAACTGGGATTGGATTACAATGCCCTGGCTGAAGCCCAACGACAGGATCCAGAGTATCAAGCTTGTAGGACATCCTGCACGTCCCTCCGTTGGCAAGATTTTCCCCTGGAAGACTCCAACACCACCCTCCTCTGTGACGTCAGTACTGGTAGACCGCGACCTTGGATTCCTGCTCCCATGCGCCGACAGGTGTTTGATTTCATCCACGGCCTTTCACATCCCTCGTGCCGTTCTACTGCACAGCTGCTGAAGGCAAAGTTCATTTGGCACGGCATTTCTAAGGATGCTAAGGATTGGGTCCGCGCCTGTACTTCTTGCCAAACTTCCAAAGTACATCGACACACGGATTCAGGAGGTGGGCACCTTTCCTCAACCTCAGCGTCGTTTTGCACACATTTACGTCGACGTTGTAGGCCCCCTACCCACATCACAAGGACATCGTTACCTGTTTACCGTCATCGACCGCTCCACTCGTTGGCCTGAAGCCATTCCCATGGAAACTGCAATGTCCGCCTCATATACATCTGCCTTACTCTGGATGGATTTCAAGATTCGGGTATCCCTGAGCAAATTACTTCTGACAGGGGAACAACCACCTTCACCTCTCAATTGTGGACGTCATTAGTGAATCTCCTGGGCATCACCCTACATCAGACAACGGCCTACAACCCCGCTGCCAATGGAATGGTTGAACGTTTTCATCGCACCCTCAAGCAGCCTTTGATGTCCCGCTGCAAGGATTGCAACTGGTTTACTCAGCTTCCCTGGGTCCTCCTTGGACTAAGGACCACTCCTAAAGACGTCCCCGACGTCTAGGCAGCTGAAATGGTGTATGGCGATCCGTTGGTCGTCCTTGCCGAATTTTTTCCTTCTACAACCTCCTCCGACGATCTCCAGCGCAAACGTCACGTTGTGGGAAAAATTTACTCCGTTGCCGCCAGACTTACAAGCCCCCAGCAAAGCATCACATACCAACGGACTTGCACTCTGCAACGCACGTCTTCCTGCGCAACGACACCAGCAAGCCCACCACTAACGGCCCCTTACACGGGCCCTTTCCTTGTGATCCGAAGCAGTCCGAAAGCATTCCTCCTAAACATTCGGGGCAAAGAAGACTGGGTCTCCATTGATCGTCTAAAACCTGCTTATCTTCTGCCAGATGACCCGCCTACAGTTCGCCTCTCTAGATCAGGGCGCCCTATTTAACATGTACAGTATATCATTTTTAGGGGGGGGAGCCATGTACCAACCGTGTTTCACACAATTGTACATAATTCCTTTTGTATATATTATGCTTGTATCTTCGCTCTTCTCTCGCACTAAAACGAACATGAAAATTCATGTCTAGTTTTTCCTCTGTAATATTGTCTGTCTTGTGAACTTGTTATGTCCTGTTGCCTTGAGGTTTTGTATATAAGGAGAATGTTCTACAATAATATAACTCAGTCGTTTCCAACCTACCTTTGAGTTCACAGCCTTACTCGGCGCCGTCACAATTGATATAAAGCTCAAGATAGAGACGACTGGCGACATCTAACAGAGGCCCTTTGCGTTAACTGGCGTAAGAGGAGATGATGATGATAATGAATAAAACATTCAGAAGTCCGGGACTTAAAACGTTAAATGTATTTCTAATAAAAAGGGAAATGATGCAATATAACTACAACAATGTTATCACGGATCTAAAATAATGGAATAAATATAATTAGATGGAGTTGGTTGGATGTAAGTTTGCCAACTTTGGCCGTTGACCAGAATCAATATAATCCGACAGCCATGCCAAGACCCACCGATTATATGGAGAGATCTGAATTATTTCATGTCTCAGCAATTATTCTTTGTTCTTTATTTTCCTTTATTTACTTATTTTTTCTATAATCAAAACACCTTCCTTTGCAATCATGATTGTTCTTTATCATAATTATAAATTACGATTTTTTTTCAAAGTGGCTAGTTTACAATTCGAAAATTTCAAACAAATTACCCCAGAATCGACAATTCTCTTGGTAGTAGACTTTCCTCTCTCTCTCTCTCTCTCTCTCTCTCTCTCTCTCTCTCTCTCTCTCTCTCTCTCTCTCTCTCTCTCTCTCTCTCTCTATGATAACAGGACCCTTACGAAGCTGAAATTTCACGTTTTATATGTGACTTCAAAAATAATCTTTTCGACTTTCACTTTTTTTACTCTTGCAACAACCTTCCAAATCTACAGTTCTCTTGGTAGTAGACTTCTCTCTCTCACTCTCTCTCTCTCTCTCTCTCTCTCTCTCTCTCTCTCTCTCTCTCTCTCTCTCTCTCTCTCTCTCTCTCTCTCTCTCCCTAAGATAACAGGACCCTTACGGAGCTGAAATTTAACGTTTTATATGTGACTTCTTCAAAAATAATCGTTCTGACTTTCACTTTTTTACTCTTGCAACAACCTTCCAAATCTACAGTTCTCTTGGTAGTAGACTTCTCTCTCTCACTCTCCTCTCTCTCTCTCCTCTCCTCTCTCTCTCTCTCTCTCTCTCTCTCTCTCTCTCTCTCTCTCTCTCTCTCTCTCTAAGATAACAGGACCCTTACGAAGCTGAAATTTCACGTTTTATAAGTGACTTCAAAAATAATCTTTTCGACTTCAACCTTTTTACTTTCTACAACCTTTCACGACGCAACATGAAAGTTCATATTTTTCTCTGCTCTCTTAAAGGACTTTTAATATCCCCTCCAATATGCATTTTTACTCCTGGGGTTAATAGGGAGATGATCACTTTCGTAAAACCTTAAGCACTTTTTACCTTGGCGCCAATGTATCTTCTTTTTCATTAAGAGCTTTTATATCATATAAAAAAAAATCACTTATTCTTCCACGCAGTCATCAGGCTTTTCCTATGCATTTCTGACAAACAATAGTGTGTTTTCTTTAATATCTCCCATACTAATTACTTGATCAGAATGGTACTTTGGCACATCACTCTATAGACCTCCCCCTAATATCTGATACTTTAATGCACTGGCAAATCTCGTTAATTAAGTGGTTTACTCTTGTCCCAATAAAGCCCAAGCCAAGTGAATCGGTTAAGTACGTGAAGCAATTCGAATACCTACACTCCACTGGGACGATTACCCACACTGCCCCCGGGACGGGGGAGT
>NC_090739.1:124758871-124768871 GCF_036898095.1 Palaemon carinicauda
AATAATAATAATAATAATAATAATATAATAATAATAATACAATAATAAAAATATTAATAATAATAATAATAACATTAATATTAATAGTAACAATAATTATAATAATAAAAATAATAATAATAATAATAAATAATAATAATAATAACAATAATAATAATATCAATATTAGCATTAATAATAATAGTAGTAATAATAATAATAAAAATAATAATCATAATAAAAATAATAATAATAATAATAATAATAATAATAATAATAAATCAGACGAAAACAATATATTGTGTCATCAAATCTTATGTTGCAAATATTCACAATCATATACCGTAAATTCTCTATACTGTGTATGTATACTGTATATATATATATATATATATATATATATATATATATATATATATATATATATTATATATATATATATATATATATATATATATATATATATATATATATATATATATATATATATATATATATATATATATTCTCTATAGGTGTAGATCCTTTGCCATTTGGCCAGTGATTATTACTACATAAAATTCACATTGATTTAATTAGTAGAGGTTACCCTAAGTTTTTTTCTGGATAGGCAATTCTATTTACATGAATTTAATTTATTTCTACAATGTATAGCCGAGTTAGACATTTGCAAAGGGACAAGGTCGGATTTAGAATTTTCTTTACTTTTTTTTCAAATTCAAAAATCTAATTGAAATGACATACGTAATTCACATGGGTATTCTCGTCACCTGTATGTTTGGTTTGTCTGTCTGTTCTCTCTAATTCTATAGTAAGATCTTGCAATTATTTAGACATACATACGTATATACATACATACATATTTACATACGCAAAAGCCAGTAGGAGATAATAAAAAGCTTTAGTACCAAGCGCTTTCGTGCATTTTTATTACACCTCTTCGGGTTTGTCTGTCTGTCTGTTTTCTCCAATTCTATAGTAAGATCCTGCAATTATTTAGACATACATACATACATACATACATACATACATACATACATACATACATACATACATACGCAAAAGCCAGTAGGAAATAATAAAAAGCTTTAGTACCAAGCGCTTTCGTGCATTTTTATTACACCTCTTCAGGGTACAATATTGTACCCTGTAGAAGTTTATTAAAAAATGCAAGAAAGCGCTTGGTACTAAAGCTTTTTATTATTTCCTACTGAGAGGTTAATGTTTACGTGCGAATTTATAGAAAAGAAACACAGTAAATGACAAAAAAAAAATTATCTAATAGCCAAAGACCAGAATAGTAATGGAACGTGTCATGTTTATACCAAGAAAAAGGAAAACATATTCTTTAATACTTTAAACATGTTTTTGGAATAATTCATTATAGAAATGTGTGGTTCGTGTAGAAAATAATAATCGTTGAAAATTTATATTCACAAAAGTGATAAAAATTAAGTACGACAACTTTTGATGGGCAAAAGTCGGTATCTACTTTTTGCAGAGTGAGTCAAATATATTTTTGTTTTTTGTTTTTTGCTTATTATATATGTCCCATGTAGACAGATAATGAGACATTGGAACATGGCTTTTCTTCACTTTATTACAAAAAAGGGTTCGTAAGAACACTATTCTGTACACTGTACGAGGTGCCTCACACTGAGGGACCTGGGGGAACCCAAAACATAGAATAAGGCAATAAGATAAGGCAGCTATCACTCTCTCAGGCACGAGAGCCTTGTCTACTTGAGCGCTCAAAGGCAAATAGACACCCCTCGCTACCAAAATGCAATCTTGCTACAACAACATGCTAAGTTATAGGTTTTTGTGGAATTCTCAAGATTAGAGAGTTCATTTACCTTGACTTACAACACATATCTAGCAAATAAACTCCCCTCTCTATCAAAATGCAATCTTGCTACAACAACATGCTGAGTTATAGGTTTTTGTGGAATTCTCAAGATTAGAGAGTTCATTTACCTTGACTTACAACACATATCTAGCAAATAAACTCCCCTCTCTATCAAAATGCAATCTTGCTACAACAAAATGCTGAGTTATAGGTTTTTGTGGAATTCTCAAGATTAGAGAGTTCATTTACCTTGACTTACAACACATATCTAGCAAATAAACTCCCCTCTCTATCAAAATGCAATCTTGCTACAACAACATGCTGAGTTATAGGTTTTTGTGGAATTCTCAAGATTAGAGAGTTCATTTACCTTGACTTACAACACATATCTAGCAAATAAACTCCCCTCTCTATCAAAATGCAATCTTGCTACAACAAAATGCTGAGTTATAGGTTTTTGTGAAATTCTCAAGATTAGAGAGTTCATTTACCTTGACTTACAACACATATCTAGCAAATAAACTCCCCTCTCTATCAAAATGCAATCTTGCTACAACAACATGCTGAGTTATAGGTTTTTGTGGAATTCTCAAGATTAGAGAGTTCATTTACCTTGACTTACAACACATATCTAGCAAATAAACTCCCCTCTCTATCAAAATGCAATCTTGCTACAACAACATGCTGAGTTATGGGTTTTTGTGGAATTCTCAAGATTAGAGAGTTCATTTACCTTGACTTACAACACATATCTAGCAAATAAACTCCCCTCGCCGTCAAAATGCAATCTTGCTACAACAACATGCTGAGTTATAGGTTTTTGTGGAATTCTCAAGATTAGAGAGTTCATTTACCTTGACTTACAACACATATCTAGCAAATAAACTCCCCTCTCTATCAAAATGCAATCTTGCTACAACAACATGCTGAGTTATAGGTTTTTGTGGAATTCTCAAGATTAGAGAGTTCATTTACCTTGACTTACAACACATATCTAGCAAATAAACTCCCCTCTCTATCAAAATGCAATCTTGCTACAACAACATGCTGAGTTATAGGTTTTTTGTGGAATTCTAAAGATTAGAGAGTTCATTTACCTTGACTTACAACACATATCTAGCAAATAAACTCCCCTCGCCGTCAAAATGCAATCTTGCTACAACAACATGCTGAGTTATAGGTTTTTGTGGAATTCTCAAGATTAGAGAGTTCATTTACCTTGACTTACAACACATATCTAGCAAATAAACTCCCCTCTCTATCAAAATGCAATCTTGCTACAACAACATACTGAATTATAGGTTTTTGTGGAATTCTCATGATTAGAGAGTTCATTTACCTTGACTTACAACACATATCTACATACTAGAATTAGGACATATATATCTGGTGGAAAATGGAAGTACAAGAGATAAATTTTCACACATCCCTCAGAAATCCAACCTTTTGAAAGGGAAAAAAATCATTATAGACAGCTAGCAATACGCATTGCAAGCCGACCGTGTTATAAAAGTATTTTGATGTAAACAAAAACAAAAAACCTACGGTTTGAGAACAATTTTTTTTCTTTTTTTTTTTTTAAAGAAAGGATAGGGATTCTGGATTAGTGAGTCCAGTTTCCAGTTACATAAAACATGTGTATTTTTTCTTGTTTATCTACAATCTGTTTACAACAAAAAACATTAGGAAATAGTTCGTAAAAAAATTGAAACCTTTTAGGCATAAAAATTTTCTTTCATGTTGCGAGTTAAATGTGGAATATGATATCAACCTCAGCATTGACCATACATACATACATATATAATACACACACACACACACACACACACATATATATACATATATATATACATATATATATATATATATATATATATATATATATATATATATATATATATTATATACATACATATACATACACATATATATACATATATGTATATGCATATATATATGTATATATATATATATATATTTATATGTATATATATAAATACATACATATACATAATACTAACACTACCTAAGCTAAAACCCTAGTTGGAAAATCAAGATTCCAATAGGAAAAAATTCCCCAGTGAGAAAAGGAAATGAGGAAATAAATAAACTATAGGAAAAGTAACGAATGATGAATATAAAATATCTTGAGATCATCAACAACGTTAAATTACATCTGTCATATATAAACTATAAAAGGACTTATGTCAGCCTGTTTAACATAAAAAAAAAAAAAAACATTCGCTGCTAGTTTGAAATTCTCAAGTTCCACCCATTCACCTGTCTGATTAAGCCGATCATTCCGCAATCTGGTCAAAGCTGGAATAAAACTTCCAGTGTACTACGTAGTGTTAAGCCTTATAATGAAAAAGGCGTGACTGTTAGAATTAGCTGCAGCATACCTATCGTCAGTTTTTTTAATGAAGCGCATTTGCACTGACTCGCAGGGGTGCCCTTTTAGCTCAGAAACGTTCCCTGCTATCTGATTAGTTAGAATTATCTTGTCTAAGCAATCAGCTATTAGGAAACTTTTCCGAGCTAAAAGGGCACCCCTGCAAGTCAGTACAAATCTGCCTTACTAAAAAGAATTGACGATAGTATTACGTACTATTCCTCCTCGCCGATTGGTTGGACAAGATAATTCTAACCAATCAAATAGCAGGAAACTTTTTCCGAGCTAAAAGGGCACCGCTGCGAGTCGGTGCAAATGCGCCTCACTAAAAAAAAAATGAGTATAGTATTACGTACTAGAACTCATTCAAACACAATAGTCCAGGAAAATACAGGAATGAATAAGTTATAAATGAGAGGGAAGACTGATAATGATAATATATAAAAAATAAAAAAAAAATAAGGTTACAGGGTACAAGCGTGTGTGATACACGTACGGTACATCGGCATAATCGGGAGCGAAGCCAAATTGCTCATGTTAGCAAAAAGGAAACGGAATAGTACTTGTCTTAACCCTTTCACGGCCATTGGTGATATTATTATTATTATTATTATTATTATTATTATTATTATTATTATTATTATTATTATTATTATTATTATTATTATTATTATTATTTATCAATTATTATTATTATTATTATTATTATTATTATTAATTATTATCATCATCATCATTATTATTATTATCATTAGTAGTAGTAGTAGTAGTAGTAGTAGTAGTAGTAGTAGTAGTAGTAGTAGTAGTAGTAGTATTATTAGTAGTAGTATTATTACTATTATTATTATTAGTAGTAGTAGTAGTAGTAGTAGTAGTATTCTTATTATTATTACTATTACTATTATTATTATTATTATTACTATTATTATTATTATTATTATCATTATTATTATTACTAGCTAAGCTACAACCTTAGTTGGAAAAGCAAGATGCTTTAAGCCCAAGGGCTTCAACAGGGGAAAAATAGCCCAGTGAGGAAAGGAAATAAGGAAATAAATAAGAGGACAGCCTCTTTTAAAATCACCCAAAACATAGAAAATTTATATTTATTCCAAAGGTCTTGCTGAGAGCTTTACAATATCAACCAATTAGGATTTTCTAAAGTCTTAAAATATTTTTCTACATCAGAAGTTTTCTTGAAATCAACACTCGCGGTGAAAGGGTTAAGTTGCGTCATATTCTCTCTCTCTCTCTCTCTCTCTCTCTCTCTCTCTCTCTCTCTCTCTCTCTCTCTCATAGTAATAATAATAATAATAATAATTTTGATATTAATAATAATAATAATAGTAATAATAATAATAATAATAATAATAGTAATAATAATAACAATAATAATAATAATAATAATAATAATAACAATATTAATAATAATAATAACAATAATAATAATAATAATAACAATAACAATAATAATAATAATAATAATAATAATAATAAATAATAATAATAATTAGTGGAAAAAGATGTCCCTTTTATTAGGTGTCAATCATTTTCACCAACGATGACGTAAATGTGAACATGAATATTTATCTGTTAATTGATTTATTTTTCCCTTTTCCATTATTCATTTACTAATCAAATTAATGCTTTTCTTTCTCTGGAATTTTTATTTTATTCAATGGTGAATGCTATATTTTTCTCCATTCGTACATTTGAATAATAATAATTATGATAATAATAATAATAATAATAATAACAAAAATAATAATAATGATAAAAATAATAATAATATTAATAATTATAATAATAGTAATAATAATAATAATAATAATAATAATAATAATAATAATAATAATAATAATAATATTTAGGTAGTAGACTTTCTTTCAACCAGGTTTCATTGAAAATAATAGTTGAAAATAAATGGCATTGAGGCATCTATTGTTTTCAATCAAACAACAACAACAACAACTACAACAACAACAATAATAAAAATAACAATAACAATATCATTATCATTAATACTAATAATGTATAAAAGGGGCATTCATTAGAGCACAGACCTCCACCACAGCAGCTTATTTCTCGACCCTTTGCTCGACGTTGACCTTGACCTTTGACCTAGGACTTTCAAAATTGAATCCCTTCCACGTCTCAACATAGAATTTAATCCCTGAAAATTTAACTACCCTATGAGTAATATTGTGGCAAGGAAGTTGTTCACACACAAACAAACAAAAAGACAAACAGGGCGAAAACATAACCTCCTTCCAACTGCGTTGGTGGAAGTAATAACTCCAAGAGAACGTTTGTTAAACCCAAAAAAGCTGAAAGTAATAATCAAACACATTTTATCACCAGCTGAATGCAATGAAGTTGTTCACACACAAACAAACAAAAAGACAAACAGGACGGGAACATAGCCTCCTTCCAACTTCGTTGGCGGAAGTAATAACTCCAAGAGAACGTTTTTTAAAAACCAGAAAGCTGAAAGTAGTAATCAAACACATTTATCAGCAACTGAATAAATTTACCATCCCATTTTTTAACAAACAAAAAGACAAACAGGGCGAAAACATAACCTCTTTCTAACTTCGTTGGCGGAAGTAATTACTCCAAGAGAGCGTTTGTTAACAACCAGAAAGCTGAAAGTAGTAATCAAACACATTTTATCACCAGCTGAATAATTTTACCATCCCATTTTTTAAAAGCTGCATTTTGGATAAATCTCAACGCGACTCAGCCATGAAAAAAAAAAAAAAATCATTTTAGAAGCCTTTGCTCAACTCCTGGGAATATTGGAACCGGTGACCTGACAATCCAATTTCCTCCACTGTGATTTTATTACTGGGATTATGCATAGGAAATGATGCCTTGGAACTGTGTGGTAAAGTCCCTCACCCCCCACACCCCCGTTTTTTTTCTTATACTCTCTCTCTCTCTCTCTCTCTCTCTCTCTCTCTCTCTCTCTCTCTCTCTCTCTCTCTCTCTCTCTCTCTCTCTCAACTTTACATTTAATAACATTGCAGTATATGAGAGCCATAGGAAATTATTTGGTAATTCATATATATATATCTATATATATATATATATATATATATATATATATATACATATAAATATATGTAGATATATATATACATACACACACACACACACACACACACACATATATATATATATATATATATATATATATATATATATATATATATATATATATATATATATGCGTAAAAATCACAGGAAAACGTGATGCTCAGATGCAGAAGAACCACAGGGAAAATGAAAATACGAAATATACGATTAAGTCCTGACTAGTTTCGTGATACTTCTTCAGAGTCCTCTGAAGAAGTATCACGAAACTAGTCAGGACTTAATCGTATATTTCGTATTTTCATTTTCCCTGTGGTTCTTCTGCATATATATATATATATATATATATATATATATATATATATATATATATATATATATATATATATATATATACTGTATTTATATAATGTGTGTTTGTGTGTGTGTGTGTGTGTGTGTGTGGAGAGAGAGAGAGAGACTGAAAAGTACATCACTAGACTTATAATAGCTTAGTTATTGGATAATTGCTGTCCTGTGGTTCCACAGTCCACCAAGATGTGATAGGTTACCGAGATGCCGTGAACGTAGTAACCTTAATTCTATTCAGTTTCCTAGAGAGAGAGAGAGAGAGAGAGAGAGAGAGAGAGAGAGAGAGAGAGAGAGAGAGAGAGAGAGAGAGAGAGAGAAAGGTGGGGTAGGATAAGCAAACATTGGGTATTTCTGTGTTTTCACCCCATAGAATAAAAGAAATACCGAAGTGATCTAGCCACGTTCCGTTTGAAACCCATTTAGCTTGCATTGGCATACGAAGAGTAACATACGTGTGGTAGTTATTTGAAATTAGAAGGCCGTTCCTAGTAATAGAACAGGTAAGCAGCTCTTCTAGGAGAAGGACACTCCAAAATCAAACCATTGATCTCTAGTCTTGGGTAGTGTCATAGCCTCTACACCATGGCCTTCCACTGTCTTGGGTTGGAGTTCTCTTGCTTGAGGGTACACTCGGGCACACTATTCTACCTTATTTCTCTTCCTCATGTTTTGTTAAAATTTTCATAGTTTATATAGGAGGTATTTATTTTGATGTTACTTTTCTGGAAATATTTCATTTTTCCTTGTTTCCTTTCCTCACTGGGCTATTTTCCCTGTTGGAGCCCCTGTTCTTATAGCATCCTGCTTTTCCAACTAGGCTAATAGCTTAGCAAATAATAATAATAATAATAATAATAATAATAATAATAATAATAATAATAATATGGGTGAACAGGAAAGAAGGATAAGAATTATTCTGGATACATTATATTGAATATTATGTATAAAAATATCACATCTAAAATTACAAAACATATTCATAACCACTTCTACATTTAGCTGAGCATCCCATTGGAATAATTTTCATAGTCAATTTCATTTGACTCATCTGGATTAAATGCATAGCAAATATACTGCAAATGAACAGTCAATTTAATGATTAGATAATCAAATACAGCCCAGTCTGTAATAAATTGCCTTCACTTCGATCATCTATTTGAATTCGAATCCAGAGAGGGATTTTTTTAAATAGAAGAACTAGACCGAGTTCAAGATGGAGATGTTTACAAGACTATTTTAATCAATTTATGGTAACTAACGCCATCTATTGAGTGTGACTCGTATCAGTAAAATGTGTCTCTCAGTCAAAGCCGAGCTGCGTCTAAAGGTTTAAAGACAGATCATGAATGGCAGTGAAAATGCCCTAGAGATTGACCGTATAAATATGATCAGCTTCCAAGCCCCCTCTCCACCCAAGCTAGGACCATGGAGGTTTAAATGTTTTAAAGGTTTAAAGGCCGCTCATGAATGGCAGAGGCAAGGTACAGTGATATTGCCCTATCAGGCAGGAAATGCCCTAGAGACTGACCATATATACATATCATTAGCGGCCAAGCCCCCTCTCCACCAGGGAGGGCCAGGAAATGGTTGCTGATGATTCAGCAGATTGACCTATAGGCTACCCCGAACCCCCCTTAATTAGCTCACAAGAATGGTGACGTTGCAGCGACCAAAGAAACTAACGAGTTTAAGCGGGACTCTAACCCCAGTCTGGCGTTCACCACTCAGGGTCGTTACCACATCGGCCACCACAACCCATGGTTGCTGATGCCTCAGCAGTTAGACCTATAGCCTCCCCTAAAACCAGTGCCCACCCCCTTTAGTTCCCAAGGATGATGAGGTTACTGACACTAAAGGAATGAACTAGTCTGAGCGGGACTCGAACCCCAGTCTGGCGATCACAAGACAGAGACGTAGCGAGTAAAAATTATAATTCTAACAGCAACAACGAATAATAATAATAATAATAATAATAATAATTATAATAATAAAAATAAATAAGAAAAATGTTAAATAACTACAAAATATATGAAATATGAAATAAAACCTTTAAGTACATACCAAAATCACCTTAATATTGAAAAGCAATACGACTGGTAATGCGCCAAAATAAAGTCCGAAAGCCTGTTTAGGCCATCATGAGGTTGAGTATATCAGTCAGGACGATGATTCTCTGAAACTCATCGACGTCATTGATTGACATTCCAAGAAACTACCAGCTGTACAATAATTCATTAATGGTCCGAGATTCCTACTTCTGACCAAGGTTGCCAGGTTTTCCAAATGTGAAAAGGCCAACGTCTGAACAACTGAAGCTTTAAAAGGCCAACCTA
>NC_090739.1:124775642-124788142 GCF_036898095.1 Palaemon carinicauda
CTCCAGTGTGATGATGATGTGTGTTAATAGTTGCAAGGATCAATTTATATTTTTCGCGTTTTTATGGTTATGTTTGGTATAAAGTTATGTGTTTATGTATTATCATCAGACTGTAAGTCTTGGCTATTCGGTAGAAGGTTATATATATATATATATATATATATTGTGTGTATATACATATATGGATAGATATACATATATATATATATTTATATATGTGTGTATATATATATATGTATATATACATATATATACCTATATATATACATTATATATATATATATATATACACAGCATATATATATATATATATATATACATACATTGTGTGTATATACATATATGGATAGATATACATATATATATATATATATATATTTATATATGTGTGTATATATATATATATGTATATATACATATATATACCTATATATATATATATATATATACAGCATATATATATATATATATATATGTATGTGTGTGTGTGTGTGTGCGTGTGCGTGTGTGTGTGTGTGTGTGTGTGAGCGCACGCGTGCGTTTAAGTGCGCGGTTTTGTTTACATTATCAGACATTAAACTAATCTCATTAACAATAGTGAGCTATGTAATGTTTGTACTAATATCGTCCCCTGAAGTAGCCACTTGAAACATTTTCACCAACAGCTCATCAGCAAGTCATCGAACCCCATTTCAGCTAACACTTACTTTTATCTTGCCTATACACCTTTGTCATTTCTCTTTTTAAACCTCTGTGCCGCACGTGTTTCATACATGCTCATACACTAAAGGTATTGCGTTTTTTTATCTCTCGCTCTCTCCCGCACTGATAAAAGAAAAACCCTTTTAAGCTTGCTATTGCATGTTTCATATTGTTCGAATTTTTGTGACATTGTTGCCCTCAGCTGTATGTATTTAAGATCGTTATCTGTTGAATAAAATGTTACTTGTAATCACATCAAAAAATCCGTTTAAGCTCGCCATCGCATGTGTCAGATTGTTCGAATTTTGTTGACATTGTTGCCCTCAGCTGTATGTATTTAAGATCGTTATCTGTTGAATAAAATGTTACTTATAATCACCTCAAAAAACCTGTTTAAGCTCGCCATCGCATGTTTCATATTGTTCGAATTTATGTGACATTGTTGCCCTCAGCTGTATGTATATAACCTCGTTATCTGTTGGATAAAAGGTTTCTTGCATTCACCTCGCACAACTCCCATCCATCATTTTGCATATCTAATCGTTTTTCCCCCTCTACATATTTCCACATATCTGATTCTTTCTATAATATTCATTTAATAAGAGATTTACCTTTATTATCTAAATTCAGAACTCAAATTCTAATTCATCAATTAGAGTTTCTACATAAATTCCTTAACTTGTTTTAATTTTGCTTCAATGGGCAAATCAAATCTTATAGAAAATCGTATTTTTACTCAATTAATTATTCAGGCTTCATGCATTAATATGAAATTATTGACTATACTCAATTTTTTTTAATGAGGCGCATTTGCACGGACTCGCAGCGGTGCCGTTTTAGCTCGGAAAGGTTTCCTGCTATCTGATTGGTTAGAATTATCTTGTCCAACCAATCTGCGATCAGGAAACTTTTCCGAGCTAAAAGGGCACCCCTGCGAGTCGATACAAGTCTGCCTCACTAATAAGAATTGACTATAGGATACTTGGAAAGCATCATAATAATAATAATTTTCCTATTACATATTTCTCTAATCAATTATAAAAGGATTGAGACACCTCGTCAATCATAAGCTAACATATAAGAAACGGGAAATTCTTTTGAGTTACAAAACTAGACATGTAAAAACTCCATACCAGACACTTCTGCGTTTTCAATCTAAAGAAAACGAAAAGAAAGAAACTCTCTTAAAAGGTAGAATCTTGTAAGCTTCAAAATACGTTAAGAGATTTATTTTTGAGTTGAAGTGATAGAATAGTAGAGACCAGAATCAGGAGACCTTTTAAAAAATGGGAAAAGTTTTTAAGTGAATTAGAAAATATTACTAGGAGAGTGAATATAATAGTAGAGACCAGAATCTGGAGAAATTTTAAAAAATGGGAAAGTTTTTAAGTGAATTAGAAAATATTACTAGGAGAGTGAATATAATAGTAGAGATTAGAATCAGGAGACCTTTTAAAAAATTGGAAAAGTTTTTAAATGAATTAGAAAACAGTAGTAAGAGATGAAATCCACAAAGATGTATAACAGTTTCTATAAATTTTCCATATCAATTATGAAATAGCATTTGATAATCACAGATAATCATCGGACCGCAAAAACATCATCCTATTGTGATAACCCACGCATTTATGATTGTTGATATTCACATCAAAACAATGTACATTTCATGCCCATTTTACCAGAAATAATTCCATTACGCGATGGATCCATTGTAATGCTATGTTCATTTTAATCTAATTTGAAAAGGATAAAACATTTTGTATGGTTGTGGTGGTCGATGTGGTAACGTCCCTGATTGGTGAACGCCAGACTAGGGGTCAAGTCCCGCTCAAAACTCGTTCGTTTCTTTAGTCGCTTTGTTCGAGTCCCGTTCAAACTCGTTAGTTTCTTTGGTCGCTGGTTCGAGTCCCGTTCAAACTCGTTAGTTTCTTTGGTCGCTGGTTCGAGTCCCGTTCAAACTCGTTCGTTCCTTTGATCGCTGTAACCTCACCGTCCTTGTGAGCTAAGGAGGGGGGAGAGGGCGGGAGTGGGGCGTCCCTGACTGGTGAACATCAGACTGGGGTTCGAGTCCCGTTTAAACTCGTTAGTTTCTTTGGTCGCTGTAACCTCACCATCCTTGTGAGCTAAGGATGGGGGGGGGGGAAATTGGTCAGTCTCTAGGACACTGTCCTGTTTGATACGGCAATGTCACTGTCCCTTGCCTCTGCCATTCATGAGCGTCCTTTAAATCTTGAAAATGACTTTTGGGTGATGCCATTGAGCATTATAACTGCTTCATTTTATTAACATATGGAAAACAATGTCTTTTTTTTACTACAAAAGATACGTAGATGATATATTTGTAATATTAAAATAGAAAAAAGATGCAAAAAATTGTTTTAAGTTATATGTATATTCAACATTGAAATTAAATTCACCATGGAAAAAGAACAAAAAAAACCAAATTCCTCTTATAGATATTACAATAAAAAAAAAAAAACGATAAAAACACTATCATCTATAAGGAACCTTCTCACAACAGAACTCGGAATTTACTTCATTAGTAAATGCTAAGGAAATTTCAAATTAAAAACGTTTAGAACCATTCCTTTGAAAATTTTCAAAAAGAAATATGTTTTTGTAGAAAGGTTCATTTATAACAACTGCTTTCCATATAACATTTCCTATAATATAATTAGAACTTTTTTTAATGCATTTTGTCCTCATTTTAAAGGGTTTGGTCCAAAAATAGAACTATTCATTAAAATGCCTTATGATAATGATGAAACAAACATATCTTTAAAAAAAAAAAAGAATAAACAAAATTCACAGTAAATAATTTTCACAAATCCGACAGAATAAAATATTATAGAACTATTCATCAAAATAACTTATCATAATGATGAAAACAAACATATCTTAAACGAAAAATAAATTAAATTCTGAGTAAATTCCTTCCACATATCCGACTGAATAAGGTATCTTATAACAACTAAAAAATTGTTAATAAAAGAAACATTATTTTAATGTTGCTCTTCATGAAATTTTTATTTTTCCTTGTTTCCTTTCCTCACCGAGTTATTTTCCCTGTTGGAGCCCCTGACTTATAGCATCCTGTTTTCCAACTAGGGTTGTGGCTTAGCAAATAATAATAATAATAATAATAACAATAAAGAATACAGCTACTACTACTACTACTACTACTACTACTACTACTACTAATAATAATAATAATAATAATAATAATAATAAAAATTTTGAATCTATGGTAGTCTACTCGTTCAGTTGTCCAAAATGCCAATTAATTTACATTGGTTCCACGAAAAAATGCATCTTGTTCTCGGCACCAAGATCACAAGGGAATTACCAGCCGAACAGGAAGGGGCCCTGTCAAATACTCTACTGTCCACTGTGACAAAGACTCATATGAAAATAATATATCAACTTATGAATGCATCTATATATATATATATATATATATATATATATATAAAACATAGCATAAGAGATTCATAGTTTGAATATCTGAAAAATACCTTTTCCAATTTTAATTATATTACTATTATTACTTAATGCTAAGCTACAATCCTAGTTGAAAAAGCAGGATGCTATAAGCCCAGGGGCCCCATCAAGGAAAATATCCCAGCGAGGAAAGGAAATGAGGAAAATAAAATATTCTATGAATAGTAACAATATAAAAATAAATATTTCCTATATAAACTATAAAAACTTTAACAGACAAGAGGAAGAGAAACTATATAACACAGTGTGCCCAAGTGTACTCTCATGCAGGAGAACTCTAACTCAAGACAGTGTAAGACCATGGTACAAAGGCTATGGCACTACCCAAGTCTAGAGAACGATGATTTGATTTCGGAGTGTGTTTCTCCTAGAAGAGCTGCTTACCATAGCTAGAGTCTCTTCTACCCTTACCAAGAGGAAAGTAACCACTGAACAATTACAGTGCAGTAGTTAACCCTTTGGATGAAGAAGAATTGTTTGGTAATCCTAGAGTTGACAGGTGTACGAGGACAGAGGAGAATCTGTAAAGAATAGGCCAGACTATCCGCTGTCTGTGTAGGCAAGGGAAAGAACTGTAACCAGAGAGAAGGGTCCTATGTAGTAATGTCTGGCCAGTCAAAGGACCCCATAACTCCCCAGAGGGAGTCATGAACATAGAGAAGTATGAAAAGTTGTTTTATTGGTGATGGAAATAAATGAAATAATGTCTGGCGTTGTCGTAATTCTTCAGTTCTTTATCAAACTAAAATTCCTTCCAACCACTCGGTATTGGATAATAATAATAATAATAATAATAATAATAATAATAATAATAATAATAATAATAATAATAATAATAATAATAATAATAATAATAATAATAATTTTGATTATAAATATCTAATAATGATAATTTTGGTTATAATAAATATCTAATAATAATAATAATAATAATAATAATAATAATAATAATAATAGTAATAATAATATTAATAATAATAATTTTGATTATAATAATAATAATAATAATAATAATAATAATAATAATAATAATAATAATAATAATAATAATAATAATAATAACTTCAGAATTATTTCGGCTATTCTCTTAACTATTTATTCATCAGAATTTGTAACTCATTGATATACCAAATTGTATGTTTAAATTGATATTTTTTTTTCGTTTTTGCGTACATGTGTTAAGCTAAGGCTACAAGTAATTTATCTAAAGCACTGGATATCATTATCCTTTTTTTTAATTACACGAAAAAAATAGGGAAAAAATAATTCATATATAAAAAATTAACTGAACTCTAATTTATTTTTTGTTTCATATGTATTTTTACAGCAATTCAAAATGAATTGCCAAATATATTGCATATTTATTTTTTTTCAAAACTCATCAGTGTCATATGTAACGAATAAAAACCACCACCACCTATTCCACAAAACGACTCATTATATGTGTATATATATATAAAGAGAGAGAGAGAGAGAGAGAGAGAGAGAGAGAGAGAGAGAGAGAGAGAGAGAGAATATTGATATTATTCAAGGTTAAAAGAATGTAAAGAAATGAACTTGAAAAATACAGTTATTTATTTAGAGGATAAAGACTTGACAGGATGGGTAGTTGGGAGGTGGAATGAATTGAATTGAATATAAAATTTAGGCCTAAGGCCAAGCACTGGGGGATCAAAGGCCATTCAGCGCTGTGTAATGCAAATTAATCAACCAGACCTGTACTCTGAAACATTTAAAAGGTTTAAAGGCCACTCATGAATGGCAGAAGCGAGGGACACTGACATTGCCCTAGCAAGCAGGGCAATGCCCTAGAGACTGACCATATATACATATGATCAGCCCCAAGCACCCTTTCCATCCAACCTAGGACCAGGGAGGGCCAGGCAATGGCTGCTGGTGAATCAGCAAATAGATCTATAGGCTCCACCAAACCCCCCAATCCTTAGCTCACAAGGATGGTAAGGTTGCAGCGACCAAAGGAACTTACGAGTTTGAGTAGGCCTCGAACCCCAGTCAGGGACGTTACCGCATAGGTCACCACATTTTAACTTATAAAACCCATCACAACTTTTATACAATTCTAAATGCAAAATAGGGATGGATTAAAAGGATTCAAAAAAAAAAATAAATAAAAAATAAAAGAATGAATTAATAAAGGAACGTGGACCGATTTAGGTTGAACTGGTATACGTGACTTTTTTTGGAAATATTGTTCCCAATAATGAATAATGGCAAGTAGATGAAAAATATAGCATAATTCTGACTTTTTTTTTTTTTTTATAACGTGAACCATAAATACTCGTTAAAGGTATCTTTTTAATAATTTGGGAAGCCTACAGTCTACCTACTGTGTCATCAGCAGCCATTGCCTGGCCCCTCCTTGGTCCCAGCTTCGGTGGAGAGGGGGCTTAGGCGCTGATCATATAACATTGTCAGTCTCTAAGGCATTGTCCTGCTTGATAGGGCAATGTCACTGTCCCTTGCCTCTGCCATTCATGAACGACCTTTAAAGCTAATGATGAAGTTCTCATAAAATATGGGGTCGAAAGAGACCAACCCTTCTCCATCATGAGGATCAATACTACACAGTATTCTAGAAGTTTTATTCCAGCTGTTACCAAGTTGTGGAATGGTCTTCCTGATCAGGTAGTCGAATCAGTAGAACTTCGAAAGTTCAAAGTTGGAGCAAATGTTTTTTATGTTGACCAGGCTGACATGAGTCTTTTTATAGTTTATATATGACATATCTGTTTTTGACGTTGTTAATAGTTTATATATGACATATCTGTTTTGGCGTTGTTACTGTTTTCGAATGATTTATTGTTAACTTGTTCTCATAATTTATTTATTTCCTTATTTCCTTTCCTCACCGGGCTATTTTTCCCTGTTAGAGCCCTCGGGCTTATAGCATCTTGCTTTTCCAACTAGGGTTGTAGCTTGGCTAATAATAATAATAATAATAATAATAATAATAATAATAATAATAATAATAATAATATAAAGCATTAGCCTTATCGAGAATAGATTATGGTATCCCCAATATATGGATCAGGATCTGAAGCTACTTTGAAGTCTTTAGATCCTAAACATACTCGAGGTCTGAGACTTTGTACTGGAACCTTTATATCTTCCCCTAATATAGCTATACCCCGAGTCAACAAAAACCACATACCTTGGAACATATTCAAAGAAAAGGACTTCATTATGCTATATATATATTGATGGTTCTAAATCTTCAATGGGTGAGATGGCTGTGCTGATGTGTCCTCAGACAAATTTAGCTCTCATTACCCAGTGAAGTATTGGTATTGACCTTAAATTATATGTAATTATATTAGGAATTAGCATTATTAAAGCAATAGATAGGGTGCAACATAAATTTGCCATTTATACCTATTTAAGAATTACCATAGTAGCCATTAAAAGGTTACACTCATAAGAACTAACTATACTCAATTTTTTTTTTAATGAGGCGCATTTGCACTGACTCGCAGCTGTGCCCTTTTAGCTCGGAAAAGTTTCCTGCTATCTGATTGGTTAGAATAATCTCGTCCAACCAATCAGCGAGCAGGAAACATTTCCGAGCTAAAAGGGCACCCCTGCGAGTCGGTGCAAATCTGCCCCACTAAAAAGAATTGACTATAGTATTACAAATTGAAGAGCTCCTTAACAAATTATATTTCCAAGGGGTAAATATTGAAATATGCTGGATTCCTGCCCACGTTGGGGTCGTTGGTAGGGAAAAGGCGGATGCTGCTGGTAAGTCATCAAGAGATTTACGAAAGCAAGCCACTAAAACACCCGTTGAAGATTATAAAACCATCATGGAGCATTTCATAGCAACAAAATGGCAAACTCGGTGGAATAATGAATCTGACAATAATAAATCAAGACAAATAAAGCTAATTGCTTTACAGGTAGTAGGTTGGCCTGGGCACCAGCCACCCGTTGAGGTACTACCACTAAAGAGTAATGGAGTCTTTGGACTGGCCAGACAGTACTACATTGGATCCTTCTTTCAGGTTACGGTTCATTTTCTTTTGCCTACACACACACACACACACACACACACACACACACCAAATAGTCTGGCCTATTCTTTACATATTCTCCTCAGCCTCATATACCTGACAACACTGAGATTGCCAAACAATTCTTCTTACTGCACTGTAATTGTTCAGTGGCCACTTTCCTCTTTGTAAGAGTTGAAGAGACTCTTTAGCTATGGTAAGCAGCTCTTCAAGGAGAAGGACACTCCAAAATAAAACCATTGTTCGCTAATCTTGGGTAGTGACATAGTCTCTGTACCATGGTCTTCCACTTACTTGGGTTAGAGTTCTCTTGCTTGAGGGTACACTCGGGCACACTATTCTATCTTAATTCTCTTCCTATTGTTTTATTTTAATGTTGTTGCTCTTTTTAAAATATTCTATTTTTTTCGTTTCCTTTCCTCACTGAGCTACTTTCCCTGTTGGTGCACCTAGGCTTATAGCATCCTGCTTTTCCAACTAGTGTTGTAGCTTAGCAAATAATAATAATAATAATAATAATAATAATAATAATAATAATAATAATAATAATTTTGAAATCTTCAGATAAAAAAGAAAGGACGGAAGTGATTTTAGCAATGTTGCGCATTGGTCATTCAAAACTGACGCACGGATTTTTTCATGTACGCACCCCAGGAAACAGTAGTTTACCTAAAAAACCTATTCTGAAAAAAAAAAACATTAAAAGAGAGAGAGAGAGAGAGAGAGAGAGAGAGAGAGAGAGAGAGAGAGATTTATATTTTGGCAAGAAAACATTTTATGACATTTTATCGAACTGCAAATTTTTCCGTTTTTAAGATTTTAATATTTTTTGAGGAACATAAGTTTTATAGATAAGATTTAAAATTGTATTTATATTATTATTATTATTATTATCATTATTATTATTATTATTATTATTGCTAACCAAGCTAAAACCCTGGTTGGAAAAGCAACATGTATTAAGCCCAAAGGCTCTAACAGGGAAAAATAGCCCAGTGAATAAAGGAAAAAAGGAAATAAATAAAATGATGAGAACAAATTGACAATAAATCATTCTAAAAACAGGATATATAAACTATAAAAAGACTCATGTCAGCCTGTCCAACATAAAAACATTTGCTGCAACTTTGAACTTTTGAAGTTCTACTGATTCAACTATATATATATATATATATATATATATATATAAATTTATATATATATATATATATATATATATTCATTTCAGCTTTAATATAAGTAATATTTTTCCAGCCGAATTAAGTGGGCCCAGATGGTGGCCTGATGGTAACGTCCTTTCCTGGTGATCACCAGACTGGGGTTCGAACCACACTCAAACTCATTAGTCCCTTTGGTCACTGCAACCTCGCCATTCTTGTGAGCTAAGGATGGGGGGTTTGTGGGAGCCTATAGGTCTACCTGCTGAGTCACCAGCAGCCATTGTTTGGATCTCCTTGGTCCTAGCTTGGGTGGAGAGGGGCTTTGGCGCTGATCATATGTATATATATCGTTCTGCTTGATAGGGCAATGTTACTACCCCTTACCTCCGCCATTCAAACATTTAAACCTATAAACTAGCTCCATGAATTTCAAAATATATGAAAATAATATTCAGTCTGTAACAAGAGAAGTTACAAATAATCATAACTACCGTATGAAAGACAATACATTTCGAAACTCCATTCAGAGATAAATACTCTGTACAATTATGTGAAATACAAATTGATTTCAGAAATGTAGCCTAGTTTCTATACTACCATTTGTTCAAAATATCTTATATTAAACATATTTTCAACATAATGATCAAGGTCATAAAACGTTGAATGGAATAAAGGCCTTTTTTGTTCACCTGAATTTGAATATTTGATTATCATTTTAACGATTTCACATAATTATTCCTGAAATATGTAAAATCAACTATTTGTTTAAATGTATTTGTATGTTTTTTTGTTTTTAAGTTTTTAAATTGAATCCTGGTTTTTTTTTTAAAATAATTAACATCAATTCTTAATATTACTTTCACTATATGGCAGTTATTTCTTAAATTTGATTATGATTCTATTAAATTTGCAAGGCCAAAGCTAATCTGATTTTCTGCAAGTATTTCCTGGTGGGATTCTTTACATCGTCGGAATGTCAGTTACCTAAAGGTTTAAAGGTCGTTCATGAATGGCAGAGGCAAGGGACACTGACATTGCCCTATAAAACAGGACAATGCCCTAGAGACTGACTATATATACATATGATCAGCGCCAGAGCCTCCTCTCCACCCAAGCTAGGACCAGGGAGGGCCAGGCAATGGCTGCTGATGAGTCAACAGATAGACCTATAGGCTCCCCCAAACCCCCCAACCTTACCTCACAAGGATGGTAAGGTTGCAGACACTAAAGGCACTAACGAGTCTGAGCGGGACTCGAACCCCCGTCTGGCAAACACCAGGCAGAGACGTTATCAATCAGGCCACAACCACCCCGAAATCAAACAAGAAATTCTTCTGAACTCAAGGGGTTAACTTCTGAACTGTAATTGTTCAGTGACCCCTTTCCTCTTGGTAAGGCTAGAAGAGACTCTTTAGCTATGGTAAGCAGCTCTTCTAGGAGAAGAACACTCCAAAATCAAACCATTGTTCTCTATTCTTGGGTAGTGCCATGGCCTCTGTACCATGGTCTTACATTGCCTTGGGTTAGAGTTCTCTTGCTTCAGGGTACACTCGGGCACACTTTTCTATCTAGTTTCTCTTCCTCTTGTTCTGTTGAAGTTTTTTTTAGTTTAGATAGATAATATTTATTTTAATATTGTTACTATTCTTAAAATATTTAATTTTTCCTTATTTCCTTTGCTCACTGGGCTATTTTCCCTGTTGGGGCCCCTGGGCTTATAGCTTCTGCTTTTCCAACTAGGGTTGTAGCTTAGAATTTAATAATAATAATAATAAAAATAATAATAATAATAATAATAATAATAATAATAATAATAATAATAATAATAATAATAATAATAACTGCATTGAAAACGATCAGTCATTTTCTCTAAATACCGACAAATAGGAATTTCAGTCCCAGATAAATATAAAGATTATATTTTTTGCATTATTTAACTTACATTAATTATTAGGTACGCTAACCATTAAAATCACTTGTAAGATAATGAATGAAAATATACGCCTACTTCACTAAACATCTCTGGTAAAACACCATGCAACGTGAAAGATGTATATATCGAAAAAATATGTTATGATATACTTGCACACACACATAGAAATATGTATGTATATATATATATATATATATATATATTCAAATGTATATACAAACATAATATATAAAATGTTAAGTCTACATATATATATATATATATATATCTAACTACTGTATCCATACATCACACACACATACACACAAACACACACACACGCCCATATATATATATATATATATACACACACACATACAGATAAATACACATATGCGTATATATACACATATACATATATATATATATATATATATACATATACATATATATAATATATATAAATTATATATATATATGTATATATATATATATATATATACATACATATGTGTGTGCATGTATATGAATATGAATATTTTTTTCCAGAAAAAGATACTCACATGCGTGTATATATATATATATATATATATATAAATATATATTGTATGTGTGCATATGTGTGTGATCTTGCAAGTAACCGTGTATGTCTAAGAATTAAATCTTGACAAGAAAACAATTAATAAATGAAGAATTAGCTTTGTAATTTTCATGTATTATTCATTTTAGTTAGAGAGAGAGAGAGAGAGAGAGAGAGAGAGAGAGAGAGAGAGAGAGAGAGTATTTTGAATACGTTGATACGTTTATTTTGCGAATGTATTACATGTATTCCATAATCGCATTTAATTCCACACACGAGAGAGAGAGAGAGAGAGAGAGAGAGAGAGAGAGAGAGAGAATGTACTCTAAATATATTGACACATTTACTTTGTGAAAACATTACATATATTCCATAATCGCATTTAATTCCACACACGAGAGAGAGAGAGAGAGAGAGAGAGAGAGAGAGAGAGAGGAGTGCGCCGTCTCCCCACTATGAAGAAAGCTCTATAGACTGGCCAGCCCGACCAGTCACCAGTTGTACATCGAGCGAGAGTGAGGTGTCGATTCTGTTCGGATTCTGGCTGCGTTCGTCCCGCCAGGATATAAATTCAGTCAAAGTGTTGAAGTTTTTCCAAGTTGTCTAACAACTTA
>NC_090739.1:124795642-124798142 GCF_036898095.1 Palaemon carinicauda
AACTTGTCATTACATCCTACTAAAAAAAAAAAAAAAAATGAATTATTACCTCAGAATCGATTTTGATAGTAAACTATTTCGCAGACATTGGGACAAAACTGGCAGTTAAGAGAAAACATAGAGATATTTATTCATGAAATACGATATACGTTCTTTTACTGTAATGCCAATGTCATTTGAATATTAAATCGCGTCGCTGACATTCAGTCGATTTTAGTACCAGCTTCAGAATATAAATCAAGTAATGGAAAAACTTTCGAATGAAAAGAGGAATTATACATACGATAGCATATGTATCTTTTAAAATAACAATGTTTAGTTATGTGAAGGTTTTTAAGCGAAAGTAATATACTTAAGCAAATGTTTTCCAATAAACAATGCGGGAGATTGTAATTTAATACAATGTATGATTTGCTGAATAAATACAATGTGTGTAGCACCACTCTCTCTCTCTCTCTCTCTCTCTCTCTCCTCTCTCTCTCTCTCTCTCTCTCTCTCTCTCTCTCTCTCTCTCCTCTCTCTCTCTACACAAACACACACGCACAGACATATACATGTTTCTATATATTATAATATGCATATAGATATGCAACACACGCATATATATATATATATATATATATATATATATATATATATTATATATTTATATTTAATATATACATATGTATATATAGTATATACATATTTAATATATACATATACATATATGTATATATATAATATATACAATATATATATATATACATATATATATAACACATACTCCCGTGTGCACGTATGCACGTAATTATAAGATAAGAGACCGTACATAATAGCACAAACACACATATAAGTGATTCATGTTACCAGAAATATTTTCAAAACCTGTTTTTATACAGAAAAAAAGGACCTCATAAATTCTTATCTATACCAGTTCAGACAGTTACTACCCGCCTGTATCATAACTATTCCTTAGGATAACTGACTTTAGGATTTTTCTTCCTTCTTATATACTTTTTACATAGTAGTTCATGCGGATATATTTTATTCGTTTACTTATATTCCTTATATATTTATTGCTTTGTAATATATTTTTACTGTTTGATTACTAAAATATAATTTATCCTAGAAAATATAAATTAATATCGAATAATAGTTGTGTTTATGAATATTTTTATGCTTTGAAATATATTTCACTATTTGATTACTAAAATATATTTTATCCTAGAAAATATAAATTAATATCGAATAACAGTTGTGTTTAAGAATATATTTCTTTAAATAAGGTGCATAATATTTCTAGAAATACAAAGATAAAGGAATGTGTTCAATTGTAATATATTTCATAGTTTGATTACTGAAATATATTCTATCCTAGAAAATATAAATTATTATCGAATAAAACCTGTGTGTTTAAGAATATATTTCTTCAAATAAGGTTCATAACATTTATAGAAATCCAAAGATAAAGAAATGTGTTCAATTGTAATATATTTCACTGTTTGATTACTAAAATATATTTTATCCTAGAAAATATAAATTAATATCGAATAAAAGTTGTGTTTAAGAATATTTTTCTTCAAATAAGGTACATAATATTTATAGAAATACAAAGAAAAGGAAATCTGTTCGCTTTCGAAAAAAAAGTACAATATTTAAAAGATATTTAAAAGATAAACAATAATGTTTATTGAGGAGGAAAGGGAAGGGAAGGGTACCTAAAAATAAATGGGGGAAAAAATCCCATTACTCTGATGCTAGATAAAAAAAAATAAATAAACAAATAAATATATAGTACATATGACGAAGAAATATTAAGAAAAACTGATTTGCCTCCAATATTGCAAGTTATTATTATTATTATTATCATTATTATTATTATTATTATTATTATTATTATTAGTTATTTTTATTGTTATTGTTACTGTTATTATTATTATTATTATTATTATTATTATTATTATTATTATTATTATTATTATTATTATTATTATTATTATTATTATTATTATTATTGTTGTTGTTGTTGTCATAACAGATATAGCAGAATTACAAGGTAAATCATGACAAATGTTATTTCCCTACATTGTCACTGTCAACAATATTAGGAACTAAAAAAGATATAAATTTTATAAATAGACAGAGAAAGACTTTAGTAGTAGTAGTAGTAGTAGTAGTAGTAGTAGTAGTAGTAGTAGTAGTAGTAGTAGTAGTAGTAGTAGTAGCAGACTTAAAAATATTCAATACACGAGCTTTAAATTAAATTAATCTAATTCTAATAACTCAATCATACAATAACGTAGTAAAAGAAATAACGATATACTTAATAATTAAATCCTTTACCTATTATAAACTCAATAAAATGGGTATAAACTAGTTTTATTTTCTTAAAATTAATATTAAATTCTTATAGACACTTATTCCTATAAATGATTATAATTTGCACTTAATCAAATCGATATGCAATGCGTACATACACTGGCAGCTATTAAACACTGGAAAAGCAAGACACTATAAG
>NC_090739.1:124805642-124808142 GCF_036898095.1 Palaemon carinicauda
GTGAGTGGTGAAGACTTCACTAAGCAATTTTTTTTTTTTTTTTACAATTATTTTTTTTTTTAATCTATTTGTTTAACGTCAGCGAAGAGAAATTGAAGGAGGAAGAGAGATTCGGTGAATGGTAAAAACATCACTAAGCGATTTTCTTATAGTTCGTTTTTTTTTTTTTTTTTTTAATGGATTTGTTAAGCGATTTTCTTATTCGTTTTTTTTTTTTTAATGGATTTCTTTAGCGTCAGAGAATCAAAATTGAAATAAGATATATTTGGTACGTGGCAAAGACCTGACTAAGCTATTTTTTATTGCATCAAAAAAAAAGATTTGCTTGGTGTTAGCGAAGAGAAATTGAAAGAAGAGATATTCAGTACGTTGCAAAGACTTCACTAAGCTATTTTTCTTTTATTCTTTAATGAAAAAAATTTTTAGTGTTAGCGAAAAGTTGAAGGAAGAAGAGATATTTAGTGGCAACGATTTCTATCAAAAAAAGATTTGATTAGCATCAGCGAAGATAAATTGAAAGAAGAGATATTCAGTGCGTGGCAAAGATTTCACTGAACGATTCTTTTTTTATTATTCTTGAAAAATGGATTTGTTTAACGTCAGCGAAGAGAAATTGAAGGAGAAAGAGATGTCCGGTGCGTGGCAAAGACTTCACTGAGCGATTTTTTTTTTTTTTTATTATTATTCTTGAAAAAATGGATTCGTTTAACGTCAGCGAAGAGAAATTAAATAAGAAAAAGATGTCCGGTGCGTGGCAAAGACTTCACTGAGCGATTCTTTTTTTTTTCTTATTATTCTTGAAAAAATGGATTCGTTTAACGTCAGCGAAGAGAAATTAAATAAGAAAAAGATGTCCGGTGCGTGGCAAAGACTTCACTGAGCGATTCTTTTTTTTTTTCTTATTCTTGAAAAAATGGATTCGTTTAACGTCAGCGAAGAGAAATTAAATAAGAAAAAGATGTCCGGTGCGTGGCAAAGACTTCACTGAGCGATTCTTTTTTTTTTTTCTTATTCTTGAAAAAATGGATTCGTTTAACGTCAGCGAAGAGAAATTAAATAAGAAAAAGATGTCCGGTGCGTGGCAAAGACTTCACTGAGCGATTCTTTTTTTTTTTTTTCTTATTCTTGAAAAAATGGATTCGTTTAACGTCAGCGAAGAGAAATTAAATAAGAAAAAGATGTCCGGTGCGTGGCAAAGACTTCACTGAGCGATTCTTTTTTTTCTTATTATTCTTGAAAAAATGGATTCGTTTAACGTCAGCGAAGAGAAATTAAATAAGAAAAAGATGTCCGGTGCGTGGCAAAGACTTCACTGAGCGATTCTTTTTTTTTCTTATTATTCTTGAAAAAATGGATTCGTTTAACGTCAGCGAAGAGAAATTGAAGGAGAAAGAGATGTCCGGTGCGTGGCAAAGACTTCACTGAGCGATTCTTTTTTTTTCTTATTATTCTTGAAAAAATTGATTCGTTTAACGTCAGCGAAGAGAAATTAAATAAGAAAAAGATGTCCGGTGCGTGGCAAAGACTTCACTGAGCGATTCTTTTTTTTTTTTATTATTATTCTTGAAAAAATTGATTCGTTTAACGTCAGCGAAGAGAAATTAAATAAGAAAAAGATGTCCGGTGCGTGGCAAAGACTTCACTCAGCAATTTTTTTTTTTCATTATTCTTGAAAAAATGGATTTGTTTAACGTCAGCGAAGAGAAATTGAAGGAGAAAGAGATATTCGGTGCGTGTCAAAGACTTCACTCAGCAATTCTTTTTTTTATTATTCTTGAAAAAATGGATTTGTTTAACGCCAGCGAAGAGAAATTGAAGGAGAAAGAGATGTCCGGTGCGTGGCAAAGACTCCACTAGGCCCTTCGTGAGTTATGGAACTGCAAACAAACTGCTTCATAACATGAATAAGGGCCATTTCGAGACCTTGTATGACATGGCAAGACGTGTATATTAGATTCAGGAATTATTGTTGTGAAGGTGAACAGGTCTATTCCATGATATTTGAAACGTAACATCATCTTGGCTCGACAAGGTAAATTATTCATTTTCTTACACACTACCTTCACACACGTTCAGAAAAGAACTTAGTTTTAATACACTGAATTTAATTTTTCTATGAAAGCTGCTGAATATAAACTGACTAATGAATAATAAGGGAAGAGTCGACCTGAAAGTTATTCCTTTTCTTACATTCTACCTTCACACACGTTCAGAAAGGAACTTAAGTTTTAATATACTGAATTTAATTTTTCTATGAAAGCTGCTGAATATAAACTGACTAATGAATAATAAGGGAAGAGTCGACCTGAAAGTTATTCCTTTTCTTACATTCTACCTTCACACACGTTCAGAAAAGGACTTAGTTTTAATACACTGAATTTATTTTTTCTATGAAAGCTGCTGAATATAAACTAACGAATGAATAATAAGGGAAGAGTCGACCTGAATTATTCCTTTTCTTACATACTACCTTCACACACGTTCAGAAAGGAACTTAAGT
>NC_090739.1:124820308-124825308 GCF_036898095.1 Palaemon carinicauda
TATATATATATATATATATGCTTGCATACACAGTATATGCTTTTATTTATTCACCGTATATATTTACAAGTGTTTCTACGTGTATATATATATATATATATATGCATACACAATATATTTTTATTTATTCACAGTATATATTTATGTGTTTCTACGTGTGTGTGTATATATATATATATATATATATATACATATATATACATGTATATACTGTACATACATATATACATATATAGATAGATAGGTATATAGATAGATATAATTCATACGTATGTGTATACATTTAGCTTGATAAATGTATACACCCAACCGACACCGCCACCCAATCACCAACCCCAGAATAGACTACAGCCATCACAACACAGCATCCAAAGTAAATGTTTTAACATGTAATCTTATTTACCCTCACCAGAACACGGACTTTTTTAAATTGCTTCGACAATAAACCCTCTTGATTAAAATAGTCCCCCCTGAAATCCTCGCTTTTCTTCGCTACACCGAATATTGCATTGCTTTTTTTCCATGTGAATATAAGAGAATAATCGTTATTTGCTCATAGACTGTAATTGAATGTTAGCACAGCATAACTCTGGCTGCAATAACAATATGTAATGGATTTGAATATTCCTGAAGCCTGGATCACTTCCGCAGGAATCTCTTCAATATATTTTCTATTTTATTCTGGAAAATCTATATTGCTTACCTTCAATAGATTATTATTACCTCCGCCAGGAGGTTATGTTTTCGGTTCGGTTTGTTTGTTTGTTTGTTTGTCTGTCTGTCTGTGGACAACGTAGAGGCCACATTTCTACACGGAATCACTTCAAACTTGGCCAAGTAGTTCCCCAATGTGTATGGAAGAACTGATTAAATTTTGGTCAAGGTCACCCCAAGGTCAAGGTCACAGGGGTCACTGGTGTCACTATGACATAAGTGGCCATATCAAGAGACAGAAATAAAGCACTGACTTTTGCATAAGCCAACAGGGAAGTCCTAGTCCAGGCGCAACCCATGGGTGATGTTCAAATTTATAAAGGTCAAAGGTCAAGGTCATATTGGTGCATTATATCAATGTCATATTAAGTATCAGTGGCAAATGAACAAAGATCACTTGAAGGTCAAAAGTCAAGCAGGTCACTTGAAGGTCAAGGTCACGTGAAGGTCAAGGTCACGTGAAGGTCAAGGTCACCTGAAGGTCAAGGTCACGTGAAGGTCAAGTACATTTGAAGATCAAGGTCACTTGAAGCCAAGGTCATGTGAAGGTCAAGGTCACGTGAAGGTCAAGGTCACTTGAAGGTCACGTGAAGGTCAAGGTCATGTGAAGGTCGAAGTCACATCAATTCATGATTCTAGGACATATGGCGCTCTAGGTCACCTTGGCGGAGGTATGTCCTCTACGAGGACCATGTCCGCGTTCAGGACTTGCTCACTTGTTATTATTATTATTATTATTATTATTATTATTATTATTATTATTATTATTATTATTATTTGCTAAGCTACAACCCTAGTTGGAAAAGCAGGATGCTATAAGCCCAGGGGCTCCAACAGGGAAAATAGCTCCGTGAGGAAAGGATACCAAGAAAAATGAAATATTTTAAGAACAGTAACATTAGAATAAATATATCCTATATAATTATAAAAACTTTAACAAAACAAGAGGAAAAGAATCAAGATAGAATAGTGTGCCCGAGTGTACCCTCAAGCAAAAGTCTAACCCAAGACAGTGGAGGATCATGGTACATAGGCTATGGTACTACCCAAGATTAGAGAACAATGGTTTGATTTTGGAGTGTCCTTCTCCTAAAAGATGCAACCATTAGAAAACGTTCAATCCGTACGAAAATATATAAAGATTTAGGATATGACAATTCTCACCAGACTAAGAATTTTTTTCAAATGAGTGAAAATTACCAATAGACGCAGTGAAAATGTTATTTTTGATGTGATAATCTTCATTGGTAGTTGTTTTTGACACATTAATTTCATTTTTGTCACATTAAAATTTATTTAGTCAGAACTAGCCTATATATTCCTCGAATTTGAGTAAGCCTATTTGTGAAGAAAGCTTAGTACAAAAGAAGTGTATCAAACTCGAATAGAAAAAAGAGTTCTTAAAGATTTCATTAATTTTCGACACCCCTTCCCCCTCCTTCCCGTAAAAATCTGAATCTTATTTAACAGTTGGTTGCGACAATATATCTCTTATGTACAAACAGACGCAAACACACACATTATATATATATATATATATATATATATGTATGTATGTATATATATACATATGTATATATACATATATATACATATATACATATATATGCTTATATACATATATACACATATATACATATATACATATATATACATATATACATATATACAAATATACATATATATAAATATATACATATATACATATGTGTATATATATACAGTATATATATATATATATATATATACTGTATATATATGTGTGTAAATATATACAGTATATATATATATATATATATATAAATATATATATATATATATATATATTACATATATACATATATATATTTGTATATAGATATATATATATATATGTGTATATATATACAGTATATATATATATATATATATATATTACATATATACATATATATATTTGTATATAGATATATATATATATATATATATATATACATAAATTTAAACCTTACTCAATAATATCATACTAAACAGAAATGACCACATCGCAATAAATATATTCCACTACGATTTTAAACACTATCAATCAATTCACACCAAACACACAAAAAGCTATTCATTTGACAATGCAGTCAAAGAGCAAAGTTCTCCTCGCGAATGCATAGCAGAAGGAAAGTGAAGATAGCGAAATTGAAGAAAGGGCAAATTGAAGAAAGCAAAATTGAAGAGAGCGAAAGTGGAACAGGGAAAATTGGAGGGTGAATATATTTTGCATCATTAATGACCACGCAAGTTGAGACGTATCTTTACGGGGGGAGAGAGAGAGAGAGAGAGAGAGAGAGAGAGAGAGAGAGAGAGAGGAGATAATCCTTTCAGAAACATGCATATTCAAGGACTCTCTCTAAATAAAAGATGAAAAGGGTTGTGTTTTCCAGATCTAATTAATTCAGAAAGTTAAAGGATGGATTACATAACTGTCTCTCTATTTTCCGGTTGTATAAGGATGTGAGCATAGGTACCACCACAACACACAAAGAGAGATACATATATATATATATATATATATACATATATATGTATACATATATATCTGTATATATACATATATAATGAATACATATACATGCTGTATATATATATATATATATATATGCAGTATATATATATACAATTATATATATATGTTATATATGCTATATATATATATATATATATATATCTGTATATATACATATATAATGAATACATATACATGCTGTATATATATATATATATATATATCAGTATATATATATATACAATTATATATATATGTTATATATGCTATATATATATATATATATATATATCAGTATATATATATATATACAATTATATATATATGTTATATATGCTATTATATATATATATATATATGTATATGTGAATATATATATATATATATATATACTCGTTATGTGCAATGTATATATACAAATAAATACATATACATACATACAGAAATAGACAAATATATATGTATACATATACTTATCTCTCTCTCTCTCTCTCTCTCTCTCTCTCTCTCTCTCTCTGTATATATATATATATATATATATAAATATATATAAATATATATATATATATATATATATACTGTGTGCGTATGTGTATATATGTGAGCATATCTTCTTTCCTCGAACATATTAATCTCACTGTATAGCAATGTCACCTGCTCGATTTAACTCCCTCTCTTCGTCCAGTCCCACATCACCCACATCCCCCTTCGCCTAATCCAACCATCTGATCCACTGACCTCCCACATGTATCTTCCTCATCACTGGCAATATCTCGGCTCTCTTGATTGGTTCCATCTTCTCTCTTCTCAGTACATGGCCGTAGTTCCTTTAAATTACATACAATATACATTCTTCTAATATCTTGACTCTGCCTCCTTTCCAGTGGTGATATTCCAGCAATCCATGTAACCATCCTCATTTCTGTTCTTTCGAAAAGACCCTCCTCTTTCCTCTTGGATGCCAAAGTTTCTAGCACATATGATAGCATAGGTCTAATATCTGTCTTATAAATCTTTATTTAAAGCCTCAATGGCACTTTCTAGTCTAAAATAACTCATGTTACTTCCTTTCACTTTACTCATGCTTCTATCACTCTCTGTTTCATTGCTTTCTCAGTGCCTCCCTGTTCTGGCCAAGTTTTTACCACAAATGAGAGTATAGGTCTAATATCTGTCTTATAAATCTTTATTTCAAGCTATAATGGGATTTTCTGTCTCAAATAATTCATGTTACTTGCTTTCATTTCCACCATGCTTCTATCACTCTCTGTTTCAGTGCTTTCTCAGTGGCTCCCTGTTCTGTTACTTTTTATTCCTCGTGGTTAAACTCAGTCTTGAATGCTCACTTTTCCATACCCTTCTCTAGTACTAATCATTATCTCTATCTTGCCAATGTCCATCTACAATATGTTTCTTTACAGGATGTTTCCCATGTTGAAAACCTTTCTTACAGTCCTTCTTCTGTGTTTGCTATACTGAATAAATCACCCTTCATACATCAGTTCACATAATTCTTCGTTGTTTCTTAATTCATATGTCAAAGTGACTATAATGACCAGGAACAGAAAGGGACTAAGAATTGATCCCTGTTTGTGGCCAAGCACAAAAGCGAAGGCCTCGTTTCTACCCATTTTGTGTTACAGTGAATCCAGACCCCTCGTATATCCTCCGAACTAACATTGCAAACTTCTATACGCCTCTCCTTCTCAAACGAAATTGCTTCAACTGCATGAAAAGCATACAAATTAGC
>NC_090739.1:124830308-124832808 GCF_036898095.1 Palaemon carinicauda
TTATTATTATTATTATTATTGTTACTATCCAATACTACAACCCTAGTTGGAAAAGCAAGATGCTATAAGCCCAGGGGCCCCAATAGGGAAAAATAGCCCTGTGAGGAAAGGAAATAAGGAAATAAATAAATGAAGAGAACAAATTAATAATAAATCATTTTAAAAAAGGCAACAACGTCAAAACAGATATGTCATATATAAACTATTAACAACGTCAAAAACAAATATGTCATATATAAACTATAAAAAGACTCATGTCAGCCTGGTCAACAAAAAAGCATTTGCTCTAACTTTGAACTTTTGAAGTTCTACTGATTCAACTACCCGATTAGGAAGATCATACCACAACTTGGTCACAGCTGGAATAAAACTTCTAGATGTAACTTTATTACAGAACATAGGGTTTATATAACACACTAAGTCCCGGTAAGAAGGTCACAAAATACAACAGGCTATTTCTTGTGCAACCGGCAACCGGTTCTGTTAACAGTTAACAATGAAATAAGCAGACAGGTTAATGCAAGTTGCTATCAGTGCGAGGGGGAGAGCGGAAATACAAAGGATGACATATACAAAATAAAGAGAAATGTCGTTACTATGTACGATCGTGTGACACACAGGTGGTACACTTCACTTACCACCCCGAGGCTAAGGAAATATCCTGAAATACTTCATTTTACAAAGACAACAACGAGGTCCTGTGAATGATGTGTCAAAGGATATACAAAGAACACATAAAGCAACAAAACAAACAAGCAGAGTGTTGGAAAATATACTGGAATCCCCAGTATTTCAGTATTATTATTATTATTATTATTATTATTATTAATTGCTAAGCTATAACCCTAGTTGGAAAAGTAAGATGCTATAAGCCAAGGGGCCCCAACAGGGAAAATAGCCCAGTGAGGAAAGGAAACAAGGAAAAATAATATAAGAACAATGACATTTAAATAAATATTTCCTATATAAACTATGAAAACTTTAACAAAACAATAGGAAGAGAAAACGAGATAGATTAGTGTGCCCGAGCCCGAGTGTACCCTCAAGCAAGAGAACTCTAACCCAAGACAGTGGAAGACCATGGTACAGAGGCTATGGCACTACCCATGACTAGAAAAGTAAAAGAAGGAAAGTGGCTGATTTCGATCATTTTCATGAACATGAATAGCAAATAATTTTCTGACTTCTACAATCTGAAGGAAATCCCTACTTTCAACAAAATAGCAATGAAAGAATATAGTGTTTTTATGTCCCAATAATGTGTGTGTGTGTTATTATAACCATGGTTTTGATATAATTGTGTTGATACTTCAAAGAACCAAATTTAACTAACGCTGTAATAGAAAATTGGTGAATGAATTGTGAGAGTTTATTATCATAAGCCTGGTACTCTAATAATTAGTCTTGATACTTTGTAGAGATTATATATCAACAAAGCCTCCTGACTAGTACAGTGGTAACCTATTCGCCTAGCATTCGCATGGCAGCAGATCGATCCCCGCCCAGGACCGTGAGTTTAAGCTGTTTACTGGGGAGGCCACTGCTGTGATTGGGCACCACAGTTGGGGGGGTTGGGCTTCACTGGCTGACGTTCTGGTAAGCATCTATTATGATGAAACTGGAACTGAAACAGACACCTTTAAGCTTTAAGTTTTAAGTATGTATGCATAAGATATGAAGAAGGTTAAGGACTAACGTATTGATGAAAAATAGATTAAAAAGAAACTTAATTTTTTTTCTTCTAAAGGTAAGTAATTTTAAAGATACTAAGCATGCTACCAAAATCTTTTATTGCAATATTTACTTTAATTATTAATACGAAGACATGAAAAAACCTACATATTTGGGAAGGCGTAAATAGAATCTGGAATTAACAAAAAATATAAATAAATAAAAAAAATAAAAAATAAAATAATAAAACACCAAAAAGCATACCTTTTCCCCTGACTCCCAAGGTCTAAAGCGCACCTTCCTAAGCAAAGAGATTCCTAAGAAGGATCATCTGTACAGGAAGTATTAAAAAAGTCCTTCCTTACCTGTAGAACTGAAAACTCTGCCTGTATCTCCTACGCCCCACTCTGTCGATCTTACAAAGTGGAAGCAGCTCTTCTAGGAGAAGGACACTCCAAAATCAAACCATTGTTCTCTAGTCTTGGGTAGTGCCATAGCCTCTGTACCATGGTCTTCCACTGTCTTGGGTTAGAGTTCTCTTGCTTGAGGGTACTCTCGGGCACACTATTCTATTTAATTTCGCTTCCTCTCGTTTTGTTAAAGTTTTTATAGTTTATATAGGAAATATTCATTTTAATGTTACTATTCTTAAAATATTTCATTTTTCCTTATTTCCTTTCCTCACTGGGCTATTTTCCCTGTTGGAGCCCCTGGGCTTATAGCATCCTGCTTTTCCAACTAGGGTTGTAGCTTAGCATTTGATAATAATAATGATAATAATAATAATAATAATAATAATAACAACACACAATAGTTTCAGTGTCAATAA
>NC_090739.1:124837808-124858328 GCF_036898095.1 Palaemon carinicauda
CTCTTCCTCTTTATTTTGTTTATGTTTTAATAATTTACATAAGAGATATATATTTAAATGGTACTGTTCTTAAAATATTTTATTTTTCCTTTTTCTCTGTCCTTGCTGGGCTATTTTCCCTGTTGGAGCCCCTGGGGTTATAGTATTCTGCTTTTCATACTAGGGTTGTAGTTTAGCAAGTAATAATAATAATAATGATAGTGCCATAGCCTCTGTACCATGGTCTTTCACTGTCCTTGGGGTAGAGTTCTCTTGCTTGAGGGTACACTCAGACACATTATTCTATCTTATTTTTCTTCCGCTTTCTTTTCATAAAGTTTTTACAGCATACATGGGATATAGTTATTTCAATGGTGTTACTGTTCTTAAAATATTTTATTTTAAATGTTAATTGCTTTTCTTGTAGTTTCCTTATTTCCTTTCCTCACTGGGCTTTTCCCCTGTTGGAGCCCTCGGGTTTATAGCATTTTGCTTTTTCAACTAGGGTTGTAGCGGAGCAAGTAATAACAACAATAATCATTACTCACACACATACACACACCAACCCAGCCACGCACACACACACACTTAGAAAAACCCACTCACCCACCCACCTTCCCACCCACACACACACAGACACACACACAGAAATGCGATAGAATAGTGTGTCTGAGTGTACCCTCAAACAAGAGAACTCTATTTCAAGACAGTGAAAGACCATGTACAGAGGCTAAGGCACTAATTTGGGGAAATCTCCCTTTGTTGGCTGCCAAAGGTTTGGTGGCTGCCAAAGGGTAAATAATTACACTGCCTACAAGGAATAAAAAAAATCACACGTATTTTCTTATGTTAGAGAGAGAGAGAGAGAGAGAGAGAGAGAGAGAGAGAGAGAGAGAGAGAGAGAGAGAGAGAGAGAGAGAGCTGGTTGTAGATGTAATTAGTTAATAGTTACAGTGTGTTTGGATCATTCTAAAAAAAAAAAAAGATAATAAGATAATAATTGGGAACCACTGATCTGGCCCAGCCTTGAAACTAATCTCGTACCACCATATTGAAAGTTCTTTATCGGTACGTGTTAATATACCAATGAATATTCCCTTAACAGTAAATTTCCGAAAGGATTTAACTTTATTTTTGCGTTAGATGTATTATTATTATTATTATTATTATTATTATTATTATTATTATTATTATTATTATTATTATTATTATTATTAATTAAAATATTAATTATTATTATTATTAGTATTATTAATTAAAATAATATCAATTATTATTATTAATATTATTATTATTATTATTATTATTATTAACAATATTAATCATAATAATAATATTGATAATAATGATTATTATTATTATCATTATTATTATTATTATTATTATTATTATTATTATTACTAATTGCCAAGCATCAACTGTGGTTGGACAAGCAGAATGCTGTAAGCCCGAGGGCTCCAACAGGGAAAATAGCCCAGTGAGGAGAGGAAATAAGGAAATTTCAAGAAAAGTACTCAACAATTAAAATAAAATATTTCAAGAACAGTAACAGGATTAAAATAAATATTTCATATATAAGCAATGAAAACTAAAAAAAACAAAAAAAAACAAGAGGAAGAGAAATAAGATGGATTCGTGTGCCCGAGTGTACCCTCAAGCAAGAGAACTCTAATAGAAGACAGTGAAAGGTTGCCAACAGAACGAGAAAAAATCCTGTATTATTATTATTATTATTATTATCATTCTTACTACTACTTGATAAGCTACAGCACTAGTTGGAAAAGCAGAATGCTATAACCCCGAGGGCTCCAAAAGGGAAAATAACCCAGTGAGGAAAGAAAATATGGAAAAATAGATTATTTCAAGAACAGTAACAACATAGAAATAAATATTGCCTATTTAAACTATAAAAACTTTAACGAAACAAGAGGAAGAGAAATAAGATAGAATAGTGTGCCCGAGTGTACCCTCAAGCAAGAGAACTCTAATCAAAGTATTATGACCTGAATGATTCTGGGAATAGACCTAAAATGTTTTCACATTCAGTAATTTCATGGTCTATTGAAAAATAAGCGATCGATATGATCAAACACAAGGACATGGTAGTGTCTTTGTCGAAAGGCAATAAGCCACAATTAGACATACCGTCTTTGACAAAGATGCAAGTTTGAACTACAGTATTATTATTATTATTATTATTATTATTATTATTATTATTATTATTATTTGCTATGCTACAACTCTATAGTCCATTTCTTTTAGCGAGGCAGGTTTGCACCGACTTGCAGCGGTGCCCTTTTAGCTCGGAAAGGTTTCCTGATCGCTGATTGGTTGAACAAGATAATTCTCACCAATCAGCGAACAGGAAACTTTTCCGAGCTAAAAGGGCACCCCTGCGAGTCGGTGCAAATATGACTCACTAAAAGAAATGGACTATTTTTGGAAAAGCAGAATGCTATAAGCCCAGGGGCTCCAACAGAAAAAATAGCTCAGTGAGGAAAGGAAACAAGGAAAAATAGAATATTTTAAGAATAACATTAAATAAATAAACCATAACAACTTTAACAAAACAAACGGAAGATAAATTAGAGAGTATGCCCGAGTGTACCCTCAAGCAAGAGAACTCTAACCCAAGACAGTGGAAGACCGTGGTACAGAGGCTATGGCACTACCCAAGACTAGAGAACAATGGTTTGATTTTGGAGTGTCCTTCTCCTAGAAGAGGTTTAAAATGGTCGTGACTCGTAAATGATTTTCTATTTAACTTGACACAATCCTCGTTTATAGTTTATATCTATCTTGGGTACATATCGTCATTAATATAGTCAATTAATTTTAGTGAGGCAGATTTGCACCGACTCGCAGGGGTGCCCTTTTAGCTCGGACATGTTTCCTGATCGCTGAATGGATAGAGAAGATAATTCTAACCAATCATATAGCAGAAAACTTTTCCGAGCTAAATGGACACCGCTGCGAGTCAGTGTAAAGGCGCCTCATTAAAAAAATTTCAGTATTGTACTAATATATTTTATTATTTTCTATTATTTCTCACTTATATATAGTTTATCTGTTGCTTCACCATTTCCTTCCCTCACTGGGCTTCTTTACCAGTTAATGGTGTTGCTTGGTTAATAATAATAATAATAATAATAATAATAATAATAATAATAATAATAATAATGATAAAAATCATAAAAATAAATAATAACAATAATAAATAATAACAATAATAAACAATAACAATAATAAACAATAATAAATAATAATAATGATAATAATAATAATAATAATAATAATAATAATAACAATAGTAATGATAAAAATCATAAAAATAAATATCAATAATGAATAATAACAATAATAAACAATAACAATAATAACAATAATAAACAATAATAAATAATAATAATAATAATAATAAGATAAAAAAAACAATAATAAACAATGATAAATAATAAATATAAAATATAATAATAATAATAATAATAATAATAATAATAATAATAATAATAATAATAATAACAATAACCTCAAGCATCAATAGATGAGTGCATATGTGCATCTGTTTATGCGACTTATTTCAGATTGAGTTTACCTTCATCTTCTATTATTTATCCATTTCAGGTTGTCATTGACTCACATCAAACGATGAAAGGACTGTCATTCATTCTCATCATCTCCTCTGCAATATACATGGTGAGGCTTACAATAATTTATAAATATTTTCTGTGAGTATATTCATGAATAACTATTTTCATATACATTAATGAATGAAAACAAATCATAAGAATCATTACAGTTAATATTGACTTATATTTGATACTACTTTTGGTATTCATTTGTTTTAAATTAAGGACTAAAATGAAAGAGTAAAGGTAGTATGAAGTAGTAGTATAAGAGTACATATTCCTGTTCGTAATACTTGGCAGGCAGTTAATTCTAATAGCCAGGCCTTCTCCATCATGAGGCTCAATACTACACAGTATTCTAGAAGTTTTATTCCAGCTGTGACCAAGTTATGGAATGATCTCCCTAATCGGGTAGTTAAATCAGTAAAACTTCAAAAGTTCAAAGTTGCAGCAAATGTTTTTATGTTGACCAGGCTGACATAAGTATTTTTATAGTTTGTATATGATATATCTGTTTTGACGTTGTTACTGTTTGTAGAATGATTCATTGTTAATTTGTTCTCATCAATTATTTATTTCCTTATTTCCTTTCCTCACTGGGCTATTTTTCCCTGTTGGGGCCCTTGGGCTTATATGATCTTGCTTTTCCAACTAGGGTTGTAGCTTGGCAAGTAATAATAATAATAATAATAATAATATTAATAATAATAACTAGCGGAACCCGTGTAAATTACACGAAATTATATTTTCAAAATTAAATATCTTGTTCCTAACCTATACATGCTTGAATAAAATGTACCGAGATTAATTTCATAATCTAGGTTATGGAAATTGATAAAACTTAATTTTTTGTCTAATATTTAAAAAAAGTCAGGTGCTAAAGACAAAATTAGGAAAACTATATAAGATGTGCTTTGGTTAAGTAATCAAAGTCTAATGTGAATTTGTACGAGTATACCATGAAATTATTTCCGTTTTCTTTAAAGCGTGAATTTGAAAGAGTAAACCATGAAATTATTTCCGTTTTCTTTAAAGCGTGAGACAATAAATAACACACGCTACCTTATTAATATATAGATAATAATGACCTTATTAATATATAGATATTAATGATATAAAATCAGTTTTAACTTTGTTTAATCGACGATAAGAATTAGAATACAGTTCTTGATTCACGTACTTGAGTGTCAGGTTTACTCTAATGTATTTCGATTAAAATTTCGTTATAGAATTAATGAATTCTTTAATGATCCATTTTCAGAACTTTTTAAGTAATATTCTTATTCTTTTCCCCATAGGTAGGAGGACAACTTAGTAGGAGATATGGCCCACCAGGTCCTCCTGGTAAGGATATATGGTTTTTAATTAGATTAATTGAATTAATTAATTAATATTATTAAATATAATAATATAAATATATTATAAGATTTTTTATTTTAATGAAAATTATCATAAACAAGATATAATTTTTTTTATTTCAATGAAAACTATTAAATACAAAAACTTATAATAGGATTTTATCATATTTTAATGAACATTATTAAAAATAATAATATATAATAACTATAATATTATAATAAGATTTTTATTATTTTAATGAAAACTATTAAATACAAGTTATAAAACGATTTATATTTTATTTTAATGAAAACTTTTATATACAAAAATTATAAGATTTTTTTTTTTAATGAACACTATTAAATACAAAAGTTATAATCAGAATTAAGATGTTATTGCCAAGAATGCATGTCTACTCATTACGCCAGTGGTTCCCAACCTGGGGGAAATTTCCCCCTGGGGGGAAATTTGAAGCTTCCAGGGGGGAAATAATTACACTACCTACTAACTAAAAAAAATATCAGGTGACAAAGCTAGCCCTGATATTGATACACTGGTGCACAAGAAGCAGCCTCAACCTTCTCACTAATTCAATTTTGAAGTAGAAGAATAAACAAAAGTCCTTTTATTTTGTTACTAGCCGCTCTCCATATACTGATAAACAAATAGTTACAGAGTAAAATGGATAGAGAGCGGTTAGTAACAACTAACCTCACAGCTTTATGGTTATGCGGTTAGTTGTTACTAACCGCTCTCTATCCATTTTACTCTGTAACTATTTGTTTATCAGTATATTTGTATAATGGAAAAATAAATGAGTAAGTCATCACAGTGTGCTTTAACTACTCTTTCCCTCATACAATGAAGGGGGAAATCTGGAGGGTTGCACTGGGTGCAGAGGGGAAATGACAGGAAAAAGGTTGGGAACCACTGCATTACGCAATAATACAGTTAAACTTATTTATCAGGAATAGAGTTGTTACCAGTAAAATGAATTTCATTAAGTTCTGTATTTTTTTGGTATATGATATTCAAGTTATTCATTTGATATTATTTAAGTGAAAAATTATAAAAAAGATAATTTTCTAAATTAGCCATCAATAATAATAATGATGATAAATGTGATAATGATAATAATAATTATTATAATATTAGCATCATTATTATTATCATTGTTTTACTTAGGTAATATATTTCCTATACTTAACTATGATAATAATTATGATAATAGTATCATTATTATTAGTATCATCTTTATTATAATTGTTGTACTTAGGTAATAAATTTCCTATATTTAATAATAATAATAATAACAATAATAATAATGATAAATATATTAATGGTAATAATAAATATTATGATATTATTGTTATTATTATTATTATTATTATTATTATCATTATGATCATTATTATTATTGTTGTTGTATTTAGGTAATAAATTTCCTATACTTGTTAATAATTATTTTCATTATTATTATTATTATTATTATTATTATTATTATTATTATTATTATTATTATTGTTATTATTATTATTATTACATTTATGTAATAAATTTCCTCTACCACTATACCCTCAACAGCTGGCGACTGTGGCACCACCTGCTCAAGCTTCATAGGGGCCGGAGGTGTCTGTAGGACTCGATGCCTTCCCGGGGAAAATGTCCTCGAGATAGGACCTCCCTTCGGAGTACCAGACTGTCCTCACCCAGGGAGTTGCACCTCTCCTATCGAAATTAATATTCCTTGCCCTCCATCTTGTGTATGCTGTTCGTAAGGAAGGACATTGAAATGGACATCTTTAGATATTACCTTTGCTTAGGAAAATTTAATTTTGATAAATTTAATTTTGAAAGGTAATGAGTTAATCTTTGGAAGTTTTTAGGAAATTTTATCTTTGCTAAGGAAAAATATATTCATTTTTCCATCATAAGAAATGTTAACCCTTACGAATCTTATTTTTTATTGATAGTAAAGTTATGGTTTTATCTAATTTTGAAATTTAATGAGTCCATCTTTATATGTTTTTAAGAAATCTCAACTTTGCTAAGGAAAAATATATTCCTTTTTCTATCATAAGGAATGTTAACCCATACGAATCTTATTTTTGATTGATAGTAAAGTCAAGATTATATCTAATTTTGAAAAGTAATGAGTCCATCGTTATGTTTTTGGGAAATCTTAACTTTGCTAAGGAAAATATTATCAATTTTTTTTTTTTTATCATAAGATGTTTATCCATACCAATCTTACTTTTGATTGATAGTAAATTTATGATTATATCTAATTTTCAATGATAATGTATCCATCTTTATGTATTTTTAAGAAATTTTAACTTTGCCAAAGAAAATATATTATTTTTTTTTTATTATAAGGAATGTTCACCCTTACGAATCTTATTATTTATTGATAGTAATGTTATGATTATATTTCATTTTTGAATGTAATGAATTCATCTTTAGATGTAAGAAATCATAACTTTCCTAAGGAAAATGTATTAATTTTTTCATCATAATTTCCATTAGGAATGTTTACTTATCTGTTGAATAAAATTTATCATCAAGCTTGCCAAAGTATTCAAAGAATTTCTCACATTTTTCTACGAATGGCTTATTAAAAAAATATGGATGCTCTTAAGATTGGTTGTAGTTTTGTAATCTTATATAAAAATCAGTGAAAGATAAGTTCTAATATATATATATATATATATATATATATATATATATATATATATATATAAATACATATATATATATATATAAATATATATATATAAATATATATATATATAAATAAATATATATATCTATATATATATATATATATATATATATATATATATATATAAATATATATATATATATATATAAATATATAATACATATATATAAATAAGTATACTTATATATATATATAAATATACATATATATATATATATATATAAATAAATATACATATATATAAATAAATAAATAAATATATATATATATATATATATATATATATATATAAATATACATAAATTTATATATATATAAATATTTAAATATGTATATATAAACATATATAAATATATATATATATATATATATATATATATATATATTTATTTATTTATATATATGTATATATATATATATATATATATATATATATATTTTATATATATATATATATATATATATATATATATATATATTTATATATGTATATATATACATGTGTATATATATATATATATATATATATATATATATATATATATATATATATATATATATATATATATATATATATATATTATCATAGTGCATTTATGAATAAAATTAATTGGCAGAGTTTATGATTGCTTCCTCCTTATAATTGCGTATAGTAGAAATATATAATTTTTATCAACACCATTAGATTTATGAACAAAGTCAACGAAATGTTATAAGTAAACGCTGTTCTATGTTCTTTGAGTTGAATGGGCAAATCCAAAATTGAATTTATAACTTATAATGTTTACTATAAGAGAGATTACTCAAGTACCATAGCGGATGAGATCATAATGAGGGGTAGATGGGGATGGTTTGGGCGTGCTCTTCGCACTCAATAAAGAGAGATTAGTTCACCAAACGTTCAGCTGGGCTCCACAAGGCACTAGAAGAGTTGGAAGACCCAGGCCTACATGGCTGAGGACTATGAAGCGGCAAGTAGGTGATGAATGGAGAAGTATTGAATTAAACGCTCAATATAGAGACGATGGGCGAAATCTAACCGAGGCCCTTTGCGTCAATAATCGTAGGAGGAGATGATGATGATAATGATGAATTTTTACTGACATATATCTTCCTGCCAGCCAGGTATGGACCTCTGGATTCTGGGTAACCAACAGTCACCTTAACTATTATTATTATTATTATTATTATTATTATTATTATTATTATTATTATTATTATTATTATTATTATTATCCAAGCTGCAACCTTCGTTGGAAAAGCAAGATGCTATAAGCCAAAGGGCTCTAATAGGGAAAAATAACCCAGTGAGTTAAGGAAATAATGAAATAAATAAATGATGAGAACAAATTAACAATAAATCATTCTAAAAACAGTAACAACGTCAAAACAGATATGTCGTATATAAACTATAAAAAGACTTATGTCAGCCTTTTCAACATAAACACATTTGCTGCGAGTTTGAACTTTTGAAGTTCTACTGATTCAACTACCTGATTATGAAGATCATTCCACAACTTGGTCACAGCTGGAATAAAACTTCAAGAATACTGTGTAGTAATGAGCCTCATGATGGAGAAGGCCTGGCTATTAGAATTAACTGCATGTCTAGTATTACGATCAGGATGGAACTGTCCGGGAAGATCTGAATGTAAAGGATGGTCAGAATTATGAAAACTATTATGCAACATGCATAATGAACTAATTGAACGACGATGCCAAAGATTAATATCTAGACCAGGAATAAGAAATTTAATAGACAGAGTGTACCCTCAAGCAAAAGGACTCTAGACTGGGAAATAGTTTCCCTTAAAAGCGTGATTCCAATAAAGAAAGGCATTCGATTCGTTAATCGTTTCATGATTTAAAGGTTCCTCATGAGCGGCAGAGGTAAGGGACATGATCAGGATCCAAATATTATCCCCACCTAACATTATTATTATTGTTATTATTATTATTATTATTACTTGCTAAGCTACACCCTTAGTTGGAAAAGCAAGATGCTATAAGCCCAGGAGCCCCAACTGGGAAAATAGCCCAGTGAGGAAAGGAAACAAGGAAAACTAAAACATTTTAAGACCAGTAACAATATTAAAATAAATACTTCCTATATAAACTTTAAAACTTCAACAAAACAAGAGGAAGAGAAATTATATAGAATAGTGTGCCCAAGTGTACCCTCAAGCAAGAGAACTCTAACCCAAGACAGTGGAAGACCATGGTACAGAGACTATGGCACTACCCAAGACTAAAGAACAATGGTTTGATTTTGGAATGTCCTTCTCATAGAAAAGCTGCTTACCATAGCTAAAGAGTCTCTTCTACCCTTACAAAGAGGAAGAGGAAGGACAATGAATGGTTAATGATTTTTCCAGTAAAATCAATCAAGCCACGAGCGGGGATGTGATCTCTAGCAGCCTATGTCACTACAATAATTTACACAAGTGAGCCAAAGTAATGAAAACCTCCTCCACATACAAGTGCTGGCCCATTGGGAACGTCCCTGTCTGGCGATCGCCGGAGTGGGCTTCGAGTCCCACTCAAACTCGATACTATTTTTAGTGTCTACAACCTCACCATCCTTACGAGCTAGGAATAGGGAGTTTAGGGAACTTATAGATCTACCTGCTGAGTCATCAGCAGCCATAGCCTGGTCCTCCCTGCTCCTAGCTTGGATAAAGAGGGGGGGGGGGGTTGAGCGCTGAGTATATGGCCCTTGGCTCTGCCATTCATAAGCAACCTTTAAACATAACTTCCGAGAAGATTCATCAGCAATCCTATTCACTTATCCTGGAGGGACTTCCACTCACCCAGAACTGTCTAAGTTTATCGAAGTTCCTGAATTATGCACGCTATCCTTCTCCCCCAAGGGCTCGGCGTCAGCGACCCTTGCAAGGGCATAGCTATATAACTTATTATCAACCAGTCAATCATAATTAATTACTTTATTAAATACCGGATCAATTAGAATCCTTCACTCTTATATTCTACTTGAAGTTCTTCATCTCATTATTTCTTTTAATCATGAGCGGCCTATAAACCTTTGAATTTAAAAAAAAAAAAAAAAATTGCTTGCTCATGAGTTTTCGAGAAATAGAAATTGTTTGAAAAGTATCCCGGAGTAATGTTCATTTGAATAACCCAGCCAGCCACTGAGGGGGGGGGGGGGGAAAGCCAGCCTTAACTTGGTGCCGGTCCCAAGCCAGGTAAATGGGGAGGGTTGGCGGCGGGAAAGGCATCCGGCCGCGAAAAATTAGCCAAAACCAATATAAGGAACTGGGTTATTCAAATGAAAATTACTCCGGGATATTTTTCAAAATATTTCTTTCCATTTTTCGAAATCTCTTGAGCAAGCACATTTTCAAAGAATTACAGGTTTCAAGATCACTCATGAATGGCAGAGGAGGGGGACGGTGACATTGCCCTATCAAGCAGGACAATGCCCCTAGAGGCTTATCATATATACATATGATCAGCTCCCAAGCCCCCTCTCCACCCAAGCTAGGACCAAGGAGGCCCAGCCAATAGCTACTGGTGACTCACATAGACCTATAGGCTCCCCAGAACCCACCATCATTAGTTCGCAAGGATGGTGAAGCTGCAGCGACCAAAGGAATTAACGAGTCTGTCTGAGTGGGACTCGAAACAAAGTCTGCTGTTCCCCAGTCAGGGACGTTACCGCATCAGCCACCACAATGTCAATTTGTAGTAGACATTCAACAAGATCTATGCAAAGTATAATCCTGAATCTATCTTGCATCTTTTTGCATAGAATAGCCACAAAAGGAAAAATATTTACAACCTAATTTGAATAATTTGGTATTAAAATTTGTTAAAATATTACTCGTACTAATGATTCCATGAAAAAAATATTCATATTACTCTTCTACAAAGATTTTTGCTTATATATCACATGTCTCCAATAATGCAAATTTAATCATTATTACTTCAGATGTGAATAAAAGATGAACAAAAATTACAATTGTGTCACCCAAAACAAAATGAATTTTTTTTTAGAAAACAGATAAAGGAATTAACATATAATACATGTCCGTCCACATACACACACACACACACACACACACACACACACACACACACATATATATATATATATATATATATATATATATATATATATATATATATATATATATATATATATGTGCACGATATATAGATACATATGTATACACATGTATGTGTGTATGTATATATATAGATATATACATGTTTTAATATTACCGTAGAGAGAGAGAGAGAGAGAGAGAGAGAGAGAGAGAGAGAGAGAGAGGAGAGAGAGAGAGAGACAAAACGGAGAACAAGAAAGAGAGAAAGAGAACGAAAGAGAAAAAAAAGGGAGAACAAGAGAGAGAGAGAGAGAGAGAGAGGAGAGAGAGAGAGAGAGGGAGGATCGATGCCTTTTGCTTAGGACGTGACAATTCAAAACTGATCTAATGCAATAAGCGCCAGCAACAGAATGCTTAATTATTATGTATGAAAAACCTTGAAAAAAAAGCGGCTTTTTTACCTCATTACGATGCTTGCCTTGAGTGACAGATGAACGTTTGTCTAGTTTTTTTATCTTTTCATTGTTGTTGTTCATGAATTTCCCTTTGTTAAAGATCATTATCCGATGAGTAATATTTGAATATATTTCTATTAATGATATATATATATATATATATATATATATTTATATATATATATATAATATATATATATATATATATATATATGCTGTATATATATATATAGACATATATATATATATATATATATATATATATATATATATATATATATATATATGTATGCTGTATATATAGATTATGTATATATATACAGTATATATATATATATATATATATATATATATATATATATATATATGTATATATATATATATGTATGCTGTATATATAGATATATATACATATATATATGCTTTATATATATATATATATATATATATATATATATATATATATATATGCTGTATGTATATATATACATATATATATACTTTATATTTATTTATATATATATATATATATATATATATATACTGTATATATATAAATATATATATATATATATATATATATATATATATATATATATATATATGTGTGTGTGTGTGTGTGTGTGTGAGTGTGTGAGTGTGTGTATTCAAAGGTTTAAAAGTCGTTCATAAATGTGAGAGGAAAGAGACAGGACAATGCCCTAGAGACTAACCCTATGATCAGCGCCAAAGCACCCTCTCAATGAAGCTAGGATCAGGGTGGGCCAGGCAATGGCTGTTGATGACTCAGCAAGTAGATCTAGACGCTTCCTAAATCCAATTATTCTTAAATCATATGGATGGAGAGGTTACAGACAAAAATAAACTATCGAGCTTGAGCGGGTCTCGAACTACCGTCCAACAGATTCGTAGGCAGGAATGTTAATTTTCCCCTTTTCTCCTTCGAGTAGGGGGGGAGAAGGAGTAGTCATACCCTGGTGAGTGGGGCCAGAACTGGCCGCGTTGTGGTTAGGAAAGGGTGTAGGAAGGGTTGAGTCATGTGTGTACTTATGTGTACGTATCTATCTAAATATTTAACAGTTATTTTTTGACGGGTCGCGTACACTAGTAAATGTATAATTCCTACCAATATAGTTCCCATATACTACACCTCCCAATTGTAATGTAAACAAAATATGCTGTAGAATTTGACAAGCTGGACGATGTTATTTGATACATGTGCAAGGTGAAAAGAGTGGTAGGCCTGATTAGCTGGGAGTGGATGCCACATAATGACATTGGATAGTATTCAACTTAATTTAATAATGCAATATCAATTGCTACATCATATTATGTAGATATATTTGATAAGGTTGTGATAACACGGTATGACTAAAGAGGTCTGACATGGATACAGTAAATACTTATATTGCTTACGCCGGGTGGCCAGCCAACCACGCAAACCAACCCTACCGAAACAACAGGTTGATCAGACTGCGTGCATGTTCATTTAGCCATGTATTGCATCTCTTTAAAGTTCCTTTTGGGAACTATAGTACTGTGTGTGTGTGTGTGTGTGTGTGTGTGTCTGTGTGTGTGTGTGTGGTGTGTGTGTGTGGTGTGTGTGTGTAAGCACGATTACGTTTATTTGAACTGGGATTATGAATTTGATAATGACTCCGTTGCAATATATTTTCCTCCCAGGGTGACACGTAGCAGTTTACGAATACGAGGGGGCAATTATTATTTTTTTTACTATGGATTTGTCTTCTTGGCGACGTTTATGATGACCACAAAGCGCATTATTATTATTATTATTATTATTATTATTATTATTATTATTATTATTATTATTATTATTATTATTATTATTATTATTTGCTAAGCTACAACCCTAGTTGGAAAAGCAAGATGCTATAAGCCCAGGGGCCTCAACAGGGAAAATAGCCAAGTGAGGAAAAGGAAACAAGGAAAAATTAAATATTCTAAAAATAGTAACATTGAAATGAATATTAACTAAATAAACTATAAATACTCTCATAAACAAAATATAAAAAAATTCCTTGTTTTTAGAAAAATATCTTAAACAGGAGATATTGACATAAACCATTTTCTAATAACTCGATGGATAAAATAATTTAAATCATGTTAAATAATAATTAAAGTGTCCTTCCTAGTGTCTTGCGTAGCCCAATTGAAAAGGGAGAGTTGGAAGACCCAGACCTACATGGCTGAGGATTATGAAGCGTGAAGTAGGAGATGATGAATGGTAAAGTATTGATTTAAAAGCTCAAGATAGAAACGTCTGGTGAAATCTAACCGAGGCCTATTGCGTCCATAGGCGTATGATGATGATGATGATGATGATGATGATGATGAAATCTTAAATTATTTTTCGTGTTTATAATAAGTACTAGATTTTTATATAAAATTTATATCACATAAAATTAACTGAAATTATTAGTGATAAAATGAATGAATTCCATATTTTTGGTCATTTATCTAAACTTATAACAAAAATTGTTTTTATATGCCCCGATTCATTCCATTATTTTTTTGTTATTTTCTTTTTAATTAGACAAAAAGTAGAGGTCAGTCAGAATATGACAATCCTCATCCTCTTTATAATTTAATTATTTAATTAAATTATTTAAACATTTCCCAAATAAAGTCCACACTGCAAGGACACGAATTCTCATTTGCAATATAAATAATTCTCCCAACACAGAATTTCTATGCTTTAAGGCCAAATGGAGAAGAATTATGAGGAAAAAAAGAAGATTATATAAAAAAGCTTGATGTCTTCCGCATATACAAAGATATCATTACAAATTCAATTCGCCAAGAAAAAAAAAAAAAAGGATGATCATCTGAAGTAGATTATTATTTCACGCAATTTTAACTTTTAATGGAGCACTTTTCACAGCTTCCAAAAGGAAAACATTAAATGACAATGAAGTAAATCTATATCACATTGACATAGTTGATGGAATTATTAATATACTATTAGCATTAGAAGTAGTAGTAGCAGAGTAGTAGTATTATTACTATTAATATTATTATTGATTGCTAAGCTACAACCCTACTTGGAAAAGAAAGATGCTATAAGCCCAGGGATCCCAACAGGGGAAAATAGCCCAATGAGGAAAGGAAACGAGGAAAAATAAACTATTTTACGAACAGTAGTAGTAGTAGTAGTAGTAGTTATTACTATTAGCATTAGAAGTAGTAGTAGTATTATCAATATTATTATTAATTGCTAAGCTACAACACTAGTTGGAAAAGAAGGATGCTATAAGCCCAGGGGCTCCAACAGGGAAAATAAAAAGTGAGGAAAGGAAACAAGGAAAAATGAACTTTTAAGAACAGTAGTAGTTTAACAACTGTATCATCTACAGCCAGTAGCTGTAGGACGCCCTGCTCAAGCTCAATAACCTGCAGAAGGAAGTGTCTTCCGCGGCAGGCAACCTTGGAAATAAAACCGCCTTTTGCACCACGCCCATCTGAGGTTACAAATGTCGTTCATGAATGGCAGAGGCCAGAAACAAGACAATACCCTAGAAACTGACCATACTTCTATATGACTAACGCCCAAGACCAGCTCTATCAAGCTAGGACCAGGGGACGGACAGGGAATGGCTCCTGATGACTTAGTAATTAGACCAAAACACTCCCCAAAATCCCACTTCCTTAGCTTACGAGGATGGTGAGCTTACAGACACTACTATAGTCCATTTCTTTTAGCGATGCATATTTGCACCGACTCGCGGCGGTGCCCTTTTAGTTCGGAAAAGTTTCCTGATCGCTGATTGGTTAGAATTATCTTGTCCAACCAATCAGCGATCCGGAAACTTTTCCGAGCTAAAAGGGCACCGCCGCGAGTCGGTGCAAATATGCATCGCTAAAGAAATGGACTATAAAAACCCAAGAGCTTCAGAGGGTTTCGAACTCCCGTCCAGCTGCACGATAGGCAGGGACGCTTTCCAATAGGCTACCACAATCTTGCGATGGAAGATGCACCGCTTATTTCTGAAATCAAGATTCCTTGTCGTCCTTGTGAATGCGGCTCGGTAATAGAGGATCATTCTCTCTCTCTCTCTCTCTCTCTCTCTCTCTCTCTCTCTCTCTCTCTCTCTCTCATCTCCTCTCTCTCTCTCTCTCTCTCTCTCTCTCTCTCTCTCTCTCAAATTTCTTTGTGAGAAGTGATATTTAATTTTCTTAAACCTTTGGTCTGGTGTCAAGCTATTACTTAGGATAACGAATTATAATAAAAAATATGAATTATTCTAAAACGTCTGAACTAATATGTACTGTTACCAAAATGAATAGCATATTTTGAACGCCAACTTGCCCATTAAACTTACCACACATACTCTCAATTAAGCAATGATAAGACATATCACCATCTATTTATTCCCAACAATACTTCCATTTCCTTCTTAAAGATACACCTTTCAGAATCATTTGTGAACTAATACCCAACATCATCTCCTTCAATTTCCTCACCCATTTCCATCTTGAAGACCCATCAAATGCGTTTATGAATATTTCTATGTTCTTATTTGTTTCGACATGAATATCATATATTAAATACAGACCATGCACTGTTAATAATTTTAAAATCGAAGAGTGTATAACAGCAAACTAATATTTCTATGTTCTTAATTATTTCAACAGGAATATCATATATTAAACAAATAGCATATACTGTTAAAATCATTTAACATCGAAGAGTGTGTGTCCCTGTACACCTAATGTTGTTATCTTGATGAAGGTACTTGAATTATTCAAAGGGTTGAGTAGTCATGGCATCAGGGGAAAGGGAGTTGAGATTTAGAATTTCCTTTTGAATATTTAAGTTTCTTTTTCCAAACATCAACAAATAGACAGGTAATGACGTCAGCGAGCTTATGTGTGCAGAAGATAAAAATGTATATTGTAAATACGTTGCCAAAGAAAAAGTTAATGTTGTAAGAAGATTTTCCAGGAAAAAATTTATGTCGTATATAGGTGTCCAAGTAAAAATTGATATTGTAAAAAGGTTCCCAAAGAAAAGTGTAACTTTGTAAGTAGATTTTCAGGAAAAAAAAATATTAATGTATATAGGTGTCCTAGTAAAAATTAACATTGTAAAAAAGGTTTCAAAGTAAGACGTAAATATTGCAAATAAGCTTCCAAGTAAAAAAATTAATATTGTAAGAAGATTTTCAAGAAAAAAATTAATATTGGAAGAAGATTTTCAAGATAAAAATCATTATTGTATATATGTGTCCAAGTAAAAATGAACATTGAAAAAGGTTTCAAAGTAAGACATTAATATTGCAAATAAGCTTCCAAGTAAAAAATTAATATTGTAAATAACTACAACGAATGTTATGCGGAGTATCGCAAGCGCTGAGGAGGCTTATGTGGTAACATCATAGATTTGACTCTACATATGTATAAAAATGAATATTTTTACACTGCTCATGTCTAAAAATTAATATTTTACGCTGCCCATGTCTAAAAATGAATATTTTACACTGCGCATGTCTAAAAATGAATATTTTACACTGCACATGTCTAAAAATGAATATTCTACACTGCGCATGTCTAAAAATGAATATTTTACACCGCGCATGTCTAAAAATGAATATTCTACACTGCGCATGTCTAAAAATGAATATTTTACACTGCGCATGTCTAAAAAATGAATATTTTACACTGCGCATGTCTAAAAATGAATATTTTACACTGCTCATGTCTAAAAAATTAACGGTATTCCGTTCTTTTGCAGTCATGGTTGATACACTAATCCAGTCAAATTATGCTTTTGGATTTATTACATACTACGGTAAGATTTCGATTATATAAATGAAGTTAATAATGATTTAATATCGCCGAAGATTCGATTATAAACGTTTTAAATTATGCTTCTCATAAACAAAAAGTGCAAAGACGTTACCGTATTACAATATGTATGTATATAAATAGTTCGATAGATAGAAAAGGGGAAGGAGAGAGAGAGAGAGAGAGAGAGAGAGAGAGAGAGAGAGAGAGAGAGAGAGAGAGAGAGAGAGAGGTGTGCTCACATTACCGTAATTATATAAATAAATCGATAGATTAATCAATAGATAGAGAAGGGGAAGAAAAGGAGAAACAGAGAGAGAGAGAGAGAGAGAGAGAGAGAGAGAGAGAGAGAGAGAGAGAAGTGTACTCACATTGTCGTATTATGATATGTATGTTGTATATAGATAGATCGATGGATAGATTGATAGATATAAAAGGAGGAGAGAGAGAGAGAGAGAGAGAGAGAGAGAGAGAGAGAGAGAGAGAGAGAGAGAGAGAGAGAGAGAGGGGGTGTAAATTTTAGCAAGAATGACACATTCTCATTAGGCCATCATTCGCATATCGTGGCAAAGCCAGTCGTAGTGTGGCGAAATTATGTGCATTTGATTATAACTTTTCCTCTCTCTCTCTCTCTCTCTCTCTCTCTCTCTCTCTCTCTCTCTCTCTCTCTCTCTCTCTCTCTCTCTCTCTCTCCTTACTTGTTAGATATTCAATCTAAAGCTAATCTTCCTGTCTATAATTTCTATACGAATTTAAAACCGTTAACTCGGAAACAGATATAGTTGATAACCGGCGGAGAATTTCATCCATTTTTTAAAGAAAATATGAAAAATTCCATCATAAAATCTAACGGAAGAATTAATTGACAACGGAAAGAAATATCGAAACTTTTACTAGAACTTAAAGCCTAAAGAAGATTGGCAAAATACAAATAAACGACGATTTAATCAAAAGTGTACGATCGTTTCATGATTTACCCTCCAAAACGTTCGAGAACCCGAGAAACGTCCGTGGCCAGAACGCGAACTCTCTTAGCACACCGAAAGCGACAAACAAATATCTGGTTCCAGCCCGAATTGGGTCTTTCTCTGGTCATTTAATTGCTGAGTACTTGAAGATTTAATCACTCCCTGTCAAGCCACCAAAAGCAAGTAATTCGACAAATCGATTCGCATGACGGTGTGTACATACAGCAGGACGACAAACTGCCGGATAATCATTTGCGCGAATGGGTAAACATTCGAAAGCAGAAACGGTATTCACGAGACTGCAATCAAAAGGTTTTGTTTGATTGCAAGCACGACTCATTCAGAGTTGTAGCTTTCTGTGAAGTTATTATGAAGTTTTTATAGTATGTATGTGATAGATTTAATTTAATGTTATTTATGATCATAAGTTTTATTTTGATTGTTATTACTTCTCTTCTAGTTTATCTATTTCCTGGTTTCCTTTCCTCACTGGGCTATTTGTTCCTGATAGAGCCTTGGCCTTATAGCCTCATGCTTTTCCAACTAGGGATGTACTTTAACAAATAATAATAATAATAATAATAATAATAATAATAATAATAATAATAATAATGATTGCTGCCTCAGTGGCGTTAATTTTGTAATTAACTTTTTCCATTGTACGTATTATCTTTTTCTCTTCATTGCTGCAATCCGCCAGTAACTGGAAATGGACATATCATTAGGAAGGTGATGAAGACCATACCATTCACAAGTTGGTTTACAATGAACGAACAGATTTAAGTCTCCCACCATCACCAATCCGCAGTAGCAAACGTGGTGATGAAAACTGACCAAACTCTAGCAATGAATGAGGACATGTCTGAGGCCTTTGTCCAGCAGTGAACTACAAACAGCTGCATTTGTTGTTGTTGGTATGATGGGCAGAGATTTGATGGAGAGAGTATGGCTTTTGTAATATTTTCTGCCCAAATTTATTGCTGTAGTGGAAAAACCCCAATGATATGTTAAATGGCATTTTTTGAGCAGTGTTGTCAAAGCTACACGTTCATTAAGCTGGCCTTGATTAAGACTAACGTGTAGGCTATTCCAAACCTGCCGGCCTGCTTCCTAAGTAAGACTTTTCTTCGTAGCAAAACTACTGTATAGTAAATGTTATTAATTTTCATACAGAAAAAATCCAATTATAAAAGAAAGCTAAGTAAGTGTTCTGCTACAGTTGCTACTGCTAAAACGGTGAGACGGTGAGTAGTTTAAAGGCCGCTCATGAATGGCAGAGGCAAGGGACAGTGACATTGCCCTAGCAAGCAGGACAATGCCCTAAAAACTGACCATATCACACATGATCAGCGCCCAAGCCCTTCTCCACCCAAGCTAGGACCAAGGAGGGCCAGGCAATGGCTGCTGACGACTCAGCAGATAGACCTATAGGCTCCCCTAAAACACCCCATCCTTAGCTCACAAGGATGTTGAGGTTGCAGCGACCGGAAGAATAACGAGTTTTAACGGGACTCGAATCCCAGTTTGGCAATCACCGGGCAAGAACGCTAC
>NC_090739.1:124858828-124861328 GCF_036898095.1 Palaemon carinicauda
ATAATACAATATGTATGTATATAAATATATCGATAGATTAATCGATAGATAGAAAAGGGGAGAGAGAGAGAGAGAGAGAGAGAGAGAGAAAGAGAGAAAGAGGGAGAGAGAGAGAGAGAGAGAGAGAGAGAGAGAGAGAGAGAGAGAGAGGGGGGTGCTCACATCACCGCATGTATATAATCGATAGATTAATCGATAGATAGAGAGGGGAAGAAAGGAGAAACAGAGAGAGAGAGAGAGAGAGTAGAGAGAGAGAGAGAGAGAGAGAGAAGTGTACTCACATTGTCGTATTATGATATGTATGTTGTATATAGATAGATCGATGGATAGATTGATAGATATAAAAGGAGGAGGAGAGAGAGAGAGAGAGAGAGAGAGAGAGAGAGAGAGAGAGAGAGAGAGAGAGAGAAAGAGAGAGAGAGAGAGAGAGAGAGAGGGGTGTAATTTTAGCAAGAATGACACATTCTCATTAGGCCATCATTCGTATATCGTGGCAAAGCCAGTCGTAGTGTGGCGAAATTATGTGCATTCGATTATAACTTTTCCTCTCTCTCTCTCTCTCTCTCTCTCTCTCTCTCTCTCTCTCTCTCTCTCTCTCTCTCTCTCTCTCCTTACTTGTTAGATATTCAATCTAAAGCTAAACTTCCTGTCTATAATTTCTATACGAATTTAAAAAACTGTTAACGCGGAAACAGATATAGTTGATAATCGGTGAGAATTGCATCCATTTTTTAAAGAAAATATGAAAAATTCCATCATAAAATCTAACGGAAGAATTAATTGACAACGGAAAGAAATATCGAAACTTTTACTAGAACTTAAAGCCTAAAAAAGATTGGCAAAATACAAATAAACGACGATTTAATCAAAAGTGTACGATCGTTTCATGATTTACCCTCCAAAACGTTCGAGAACCCGAGAAACGTCCGTGGCCAGAACGCGAACTCTCTTAGCACACCGAAAGCGACAAACAAATATCTGGTTCCAGCCCGAATTGGGTCTTTCTCTTGTCATTTAATTGCTGAGTACTTGAGGATTTAATCACTCCCTGTCAAGCCACCAAAAGCAAGTAATTCGACAAATCGATTTGCATGACGGTGGGTACATACGCAGGACGACAAACTGTCAGATAATCATTTGCGCGAATTGGTAAACATTCGAAAGCAAGGAAACGGTATTCACGAGACTGCAATCAAAAGGTTTTGTTTGATTGCAAGCACGATCCATTCAGAGTTGTAGCTTTCTGTGAAGTTACTATGGAGTTTTGATAGTTTGTACGTGATAGATTTAATTTAATGTTGTTTATGATCATAATATGTTTCATTTTGATTATCATTATTTCTCTATTAGTTTATTTATTTCCTGGATTTCTTTCCTCACTGGGCTATTTATCCCTGTTGGAGCTTTGGCTTATAGCGTCATGATTTTCCAACTAGGGTTGTTTCTTAGATAATAATAATAATAATAATAATAATAATAATAATATAATAATAATAATAATAATAATAATAATAATAACTGTCAATACTTTTAAAGCATTTTATATCATATACTGTGAAAAACGTCACGACCAATTTGCTAGAGGTGAGTGGTACTTTACTCTCACTCTCTTGGTTTGGGGCCTCATTACGATCTTAAACATCTTTTATCAGCTCACTATATCCTTTTGTAAGTTGCAACAATTGATTATTATCATTAATATTATTATTTGCTAAGCTACAACCCTAGTTGGAAAAGCAGGATGCTATAAGGCCAAGGGCTCCAACAGGAAAAATATCCCATTGAAGAAAGGGAATAAGGAAAAACTACAAGAGAAGTTTAAGAACAATAATAACATTAAACAAATCTTTCATACATAAACTATAAAAACTTGAAAATAACGAGAGGAAGAGAAACAAGATAGAATAGTGTGCTGGAATGTTCATTAACCAAATGAAACCTTAGTCTTTTACTCTTGTCAAGGCCTTTCCAATTGTATACAAAACTAAAAGTGCACATATTTATTTCACTACCGTAACTCATTTCACTACGAGTGATGAAAAGAGTTTATGTATTGCCATGATCAGCAGAACTGTACTACCAGGGTCACCCATACTAAGTTGGTTTGCTGTGATCTATCAGACTAAAGTCTCCCACCATCACCAACCCGCATTAGCAAACGTGATGAAAAATAACCAAACCCCTAGACAAGAATAAGGACATGTCTGAGGCCTTTGTCTTGGAATTGTCCTGGACAATTCCATCCTGTTCGTAATACTAGGCAGGCAGTTAATTCTAATAGCCAGGCCTTTTCCATTATGAGGCCTCATTACTACACAGGATTCTAAAAGTTCTATTCCAGCTGTGACCAAGTTGTGGAATGATCTTCCTAATCGGGTAGTTGAATCAGTAGAACTTCTAAAGTTCAAAGTTGGAGCAAATATTTTTTGTTGACCATGCTGACATGAGTCTTTTTATAGTTTATATATGACATATCTGTATTTGACGTTGTTAATAGTTT
>NC_090739.1:124886328-124891328 GCF_036898095.1 Palaemon carinicauda
TCCATATATATGTTGGATAAAAGTGGGGACAAAGGATTACCCATAGCCATACCAAAAACCTGTTCATAGAAATCTCCATTAAAACTAAATTTACACTTTTTAATACACAAACAAATAAGCTCAATAATAGTATGGGTTGATAAAGGTAAATCATAAGCATCTAAAATACCCGACAGGAAATCCAATAAGTCATCAACCGGCACTTTGGTAAACAATGAAGTTACATCAAAACTTACTAATCTATGTCTAGACGTAAGGTTAACTTTTTGTAATTTTTTCGCAAAGATCAACAGAATTTTTTTATATGAGAGGTTGAAATAGATCCTAAGATCGGGGAAAGTAATTTGACTAAATATTTGGATAATTTATAGTTAATAGAACCTGTAGCACTGATAATTGGTCTGATTGGATATCCTGTTTTATGGGTTTTAATTAAACCATATAAATAAGGCAAAGACGGACCAGTAGAGATAAAGGCATTAATTAAGGATTTTTCTTGTTTTAAGATAGATTTTAAGTTTTTATTAAAATCTTTGATGACCTCGTCTAAGGGATTAACTCTCAATTTTATGTAAGTAGAAACATCAGATAAAAGTACATACATCTTTTCTAAATAAGTTGTTTTGTTCATAATAACTAATACATTAGCTTTGTCTGCTTTTGTAATATGTAATTCACAGTCATTTTTCAAGGATTTTAAGGCTGTTAAAAACCGTTTAGGGAAATTGCAGGTGTTTGCATATCCCATCACCGAATAAATAAGCCCTTCAGCAATGTCGATGTTACACTGGGGAATTTTCTTAGTTTTTTCCAATTTTACAAAGGCAGAGGCAATATCTACACTATTAGGTGATGAAAGTACTAACTCCAATCAAGTCTTTTTCATTTTTCCTTTCGTGGCTATAATACATATATATATATATATATATATATATATATATATATATATATATATATATATATATATATATATATGTATATATATTACATATAATAAATAATATATATATCATATTTTAAGATTATAAATGTAATGTGTATATATATATATATATATATATATATATATATATATATATATATATATATATATATATATATATATATATATATATATATATAGGTATGTGTATGTCTACATATGGATGTTTGTATAACGGTGAAAAAGAGTTATGCAAGATAAATAATGATTAAAAGCAACAGCGTTTTGAAGGCGAATTAAATCGTATGCACACATACATGTCAAAGCCCACATACCCCAGTGCCCGTGAGATCAACTAATGAACCATCTATTAGCGAGGCTTACAAGGCACTTTACGACAAAGATCACTGAGCCATATAATTACCAACCACTTTTCAGCGTATCTTTTCCTGCACACTTTACTCCTATTTACGCGCGTTTTAGGCAGGCATAAACTCTGCGAGAGTATTATTATTATCATTATTACTTGCTAAGCTACAACTCTAGTTGGAAAAGCGGGATGCTATAAGCCCAGGGGATCCAACAGAGAAAATAGCTTAGTGAGGAAAGGAAACAAAGAAGAATAAATATCATTATTACTTGCTAAGCTAGAACCCTAGTTGGAAAAGCGGGATGCTATAAGCCCAGGGGATCCAACAGAGAAAATAGCTTAGTGAGGAAAGGAAACAAAGAAGAATAAATATCATTATTACTTGCTAAGCTAGAACCCTAGTTGGAAAAGCGGGATGCTATAAGCCCAGGGGATCCAACAGGGAAAATAGCTTAGTGAGGAAAGGAAACAAAGAAGAATAAATATCATTATTACTTGCTAAGCTACAACCCTAGTTGGAAAAGCGGGATGCTATAAGCCCAGGGGATCCAACAGAGAAAATAGCTTAGTGAGGAAAGGAAACAAAGAAGAATAAATATCATTATTACTTGCTAAGCTACAACCCTAGTTGGAAAAGCGGGATGCTATAAGCCCAGGGGATCCAACAGAGAAAATAGCTTAGTGAGGAAAGGAAACAAAGAAGAATAAATATCATTATTACTTGCTAAGCTACAACCCTAGTTGGAAAAGCGAGATGCTATAAGCCCAGGGGATCCAACAGAGAAAATAGCTTAGTGAGGAAAGGAAACAAAGAAGAATAAATATCATTATTACTTGCTAAGCTACAACCCTAGTTGGAAAAGCGGGATGCTATAAGCCCAGGGGATCCAACAGGGAAAATAGCTCAGTGAGGAAAGGAAACAAAGAAGAATAAATATCATTATTACTTGCTAAGCTACAACTCTAGTTGGAAAAGCGGGATGCTATAAGGCCAGGGGATCCAACAGAGAAAATAGCTTAGTGAGGAAAGGAAACAAAGAAGAATAAACATCATTATTATTTGCTAAGCTACAACCCTAGTTGGAAAAGCAGGATGCTATAAGCCCAGGGGATCCAACAAGGAAAATAGCTCAGTGAGAAAAAGGAAACAAAGAAGAATAAATATCATTATAATTTGCTAAGCAACAACCCTAGTTGGAAAAGCAGGATGCTATAAGCCCAGGGGATCCAACAAGGAAAATAGCTCAGTGAGGAAAGGAAACAAAGAAGAATAAAATATTTTAAGAAGAGCAACAAGGTTAAAATAAATATCTTATATAAAAACTATAAAAACTTTAACAAAACAAGAGGAAGAGAAATAAGATAGAATAGGGTGCCCAAGTGTACCCTCAAGTAACAGAAATGACCCCTAAAAGTTACTTTTTTGATGTATACAAAAGGCTGTCTTAAATATCTTGAATATCGTATATCTTAAAATGTGTCTACAAGTATCTACAGGTATCTACCATGTGTATACAGGTAGGATGCGAGTAAGTAGTCATACAAGGGTTTGGTTACTTGCATTAAAATGCACTGTGCTTGTTGTTCTACTTTGACATTCATTCTTTATCTAACAAAATTTTTTTCTTTTACTTTCGCAAATCGTTAACCAAGAAAGGTGTTGATAAAATAGCTAGTCCCTATTTTCCCTAGTACTATTCAGTCCATTGGATCCTGAAATTATATATATATATATATATATATATATATATATATATATATATATATATATATATATATATATATTGTATATATACATACATACATACATATATATATATATATATATATATATATATATATATATATATATATATACACATATATATGAATATAACAGCTATCCCCTACTCTCAATCACTCAACAACCTCTGTTCCTTTACATATTGCCTAACGACTTTCCCCACTTAATCTTCAAACCATTACTTTCATGCTCTAACGTCTAAACCTCCCCGTCCTTCCATGTCTCAGTCTTGGATTTTTTTTCCATACTAGGTGTGTTTCTTACTTATCCAGAGTTTATTTTATCTGTTTTTTTCTTTTATTCCGGGTTATTTGTGTATTATTATTTTGATTCCCATATCTATGATGTTTTGTGAATTCTTCTTTAAAGTTTTCTGTGTATTTGTTCTGATTTCGATATTGCTCTTTTACTATATCATTCATTTAATGTTTTAACGTTTTAATTTTTAATTTTATTTATATGGTTTAATTTATAATTTTTTAGTATATTTCATCCACTTCATTTTTTAAGTATTTCGATGTATTTATTATAATTCTTGCCTTTTTAACAGAATTTCATTGACTAACGTAATGTCTATTGACTTGTGTTTTACATTCACTTTTTTAGCTCCGATGATGGGAAATGTTGTTCCCGAAAGCTTAGCCAATAAACTGTCCAAATACTGAAGTATCTGCTTTCCTTCGCCTTTCTGCTAAACCTCAAGCTTTCTAGAAGCGAAAATGCCATTAATATAAATATATATATATATATATATATATATATATATATATATATATATATATATATATATATATATATATTTATACATATGAATATAATATATATATATATATATATATATATATATATATATATATATATATTTATACATATGAATATAATATATATATATATATATATATATATATATATATATATATATATATATATTTATACATATGAATATAATATATATATATACATATACACATATATATGAATAAATATATATATATATATATATATATATATATATATATATATATATATATATATATATATATATATATATATATATATATATATATATATATATATATATTCTTGGTAAATTTACGTGTCAAATAATAATGGAATATCATTGCATACGTCGAAATCTATTGGCAAGCAGCTTTATGCTAAATTTGATCGAATTTTTTATATTAAGAGATGGGTTCAGCTAACGAGAGAGACTATAAGTAAAAAGATAAACACGAGTTTATATTGTATTTATTATAATATTCGTTAATAAACAAGCACTAAAAAGTAGCATATACTTAGAGAAATGTACGAGAATCGGTCGGATAAAAAAAATATATATGTTTATTCATATCACTTTATCTTTTATATTTCTTTTACAAGATCGCGCGGATACCTTGATACAATAATCTTGGTTCATTCAATAAATATCAAACATCAGAAATAACCTAATAAGATCTTGAGAGAGAGAGAGAGAGAGAGAGAGAGAGAGAGAGAGAGAGAGAGAGAGAGAGAGAGAGAGAGAGAAAAGCAAATTTATCAACATTATCACTGGTATTATATTTATCATCAATATCGACGCCGAAAATTAATAATAATAATAATAATAATAATAATAATAATAATAATGATAACAATAATAATAATTATAACAATAATAATAATAATAATAATAATAATAACAATAATAATAATAATAATAATAATAATAAGAATAATAATAATAATAACAACAATAATAATAATAATAACAATAACAATAATAATAATAAGAATAATAATAATAATAATAATAATAATAATAATAATAAAAATAATAATAATGCATTCGTAGGAGCGTTGAAAATATTCTAAAATAAATAATAATCAGGATATGACAACAAACAATAACGTATTTACCCTTTGCTTTGATTAAAAAAATATAATAC
>NC_090739.1:124913209-124923209 GCF_036898095.1 Palaemon carinicauda
ATAATGATAATAATACGATGAAGTTGATTTTAAAGAGATAAAAAAAACAATAATAATAATAATAATTATATGATGAAGTTGACTTTAAAGATAAAAAAACAAATAATTATCTTTATACACTTAGCATCCCAGAGGAGAAAGCATTATGAAGCTAAATTCACGCATAATTGCAACAAATTGCCAATCTATTCATGTGATATTTTCCCCTGATAATTAGTCGAAGCTCCACTGCACAATTATCTGGATTCAGCATCTCTAGACCGACGTCATTATATCCAATTGCAAACTGCAACCTTATCAGTGATAAGAGAACAACATAAATCACATTATATGAAGAAAAAAGTTTGGTTACCGTATCTGCTCTGTCATGGCTGGTAATTGAGAGACCAGTTTAAATGTTCTTGTTAATAACAGTCGATGAATGGCTATATACTTTATATATACGTACACACACATACACACACACACACATATATATATATATATATATATATATATATATATATATATATATATATATATATATATATATATATATATATATATATATATATATATATATATATAAATATATATATATATATATATATATATATATATATATATGTGTGTGTGTGTGTGTGTGTGCGTGTGTGTGTGTGTGTGTGTGTGTTTGTGTGTGGTAATTAAGAGACGTTTTTTTAGCCATACGTATCTGGGAATTTTTCAGTCGTAGCCATGAACTACTGCGATGTAAGGCGTTGGCCACAACTGGCCGTACTACCAGCCGCAGAATCTGCACGTACTTCCTTTAATTCCGTGCGACAAACGTACGTGGATCGTACTTGTGATGCAAGTTACATGCAAATTACACGCACGACCAATGTGCGAAGATCATGCCACAGAAAATCCCACGGCCCGTAAGTTGCACGTAAGTCACACGTACGGCTTACTTGCGTCAGACGTGCATCCTGTCTGCGACTACAAATTTTTCTTGACTGCCACAGAACATTTTAGTGAAGCGAGTGAAGATTCTGCCGCTGGTATACGGCGGGCTACGAGGTCAAAGACTGTTGCGTGACCCTTGGGTCACACCCACGATTTCACACAAATTTTGTCTGTATACCACCAGTTGTGCCCAACGCCTTAATGACAGTCAATGAATGGCTATACATACAGTATAAATAAATAAATAAATATATATATATATATATATATATATATATATATATATATATATATATATATATATATATATATACCCCTCCCCCTCCCACCAGGGTATGACTAATCCTCTCTCCACTCCCCGAGAGATGGAAAACACCGTGTAGTTATGAATATGGCAATGCCGCCGAGCGTGACCGAAAAATATGATGCTATATTCATAGTTGTGTGTATATATATATATATATATATATATATATATATATATATATATATATATATATATATATATATATATATATATATTTATATATATATATATATATATATATATATTTATATTTATATATATATATATATATTTATATATATATTTATATATATATATTTATATAAATAAAGTATATATATATTTATATATATAAAGTATATATATATATATATATATATATATATATATATATATATATATATATATATATATATATATATATATATACATATATATATACAACTATGAATATAGCATTATATTTTTCGGTCACGCTCAGCGGCATTGCCATATTCATAACTACACGGTGTTTTCCATCTCTCGGGTAGTGGAGAGAGGATTAGTCATACCCTGGTGGGAGAGGGATGGGTGTACACATGTGAATATCTAATTACATATCTAATCGTCATTTCTGACGGGACACGTAAACTAGTAGTTAATATTCTTAAACACATTTGAAATATAAAATCTTTCGTAAAATATTTTTTTTTAAATTTTCAAAAACATTATCATGAATTAGGATTTTATTATATAATAAAGCCATTACCGTGAAGGAGAGAAAAAATCGTAATGGTCACAATTGTGCAAACTTTTATCTCTCTCTCTCTCTCTCTCTCTCTCTCTCTCTCTCTCTCTCTCTCTCTCTCTCTTTGCGATAACAATACACACGTGTCAAGACGACCACTGCTTCTCAGTGTTGCCAGTTTGGCCTTTGTAGGCTAAAAAAAAAACGTCAAATTTGGCCTTTTATGAAATCGGTTGGCCTTTAGTAATATGAAAAAAGGAGGGCCTTAAATACTATAAATATTTGGCCTTTTTCTACTAATGAGTTGACCTTTTTAAAGCTTCTCTTGATTAGAAGTTGGCCTTTTCTCATTTACAAAACCTGGCAACCCTGACTTTTATTCTACCAGAACAAAAGTACTTCACACGTTTCAAGAATCTCACCAGGAACACTCAAGTATAAAAGAATGGTCTGGAATATATTTGCATTTGCTTCTGAAGTGTGATCTCTTTGGGAATGGAGAGAGAGAGAGAGAGAGAGAGAGAGAGAGAGAGAGAGAGAGAGAGAGAGAGAGAGAGAGAGAGAGAGAGAGAGATCTATTAAATATTTAAATGCTAATAGCCTTAGCTTTAAGTGATATGAATTATTTTGTCCAACCAATTAGCGATCAGGAAACTTTTCTGAGCTAAAAGGACATCCCTGCGAGTCGGCGTAAATCTGCTTCACTAAAAAGAATTAACTAAAGCTTCAAAGTTTTAAGGTAATCTAAGGTAAAAAGCAGCAGCATCTAAGTTAAGGGCTACATGCTCAAGTTTAAAACCCTGGATATAAGCCACCTTCTCCACAGCTCAGTCTTCAGGAAGATTTCTTGGTGAAATGACGCCTTTAAGGGTTATAATATTTGGAACAGACTGTCAGTCTTCAGGAAAGATTTCTTGGCGAAATGACCCATTTATGGATTATAATATTTGGAACAGACTGTCAGTCTTCAGGAAAGATTTTTTGGTTAAATGACCCATTTATGGATTATGATATTTGGAACGGACTGCTAGGTCGTATACGCAGTGAGTCGAGTATATTGGTTCGGGATATGATTCGTGGCCACATAACGGCAACTATTACAACCCGGTTATCACGAATCAATACCGATATTGCTTTTATTCCTGGTAATTTGACATTTATACTTCAGCCGCTTAACATCGGTTTACGAAAGTTGTTTACGCGATAACGCAGGAGAGCATTGGAAGTACTGCATGAAGAATGGCAGCAGCAGCAGAAGCAGCTGCAAAAAATAAATAAATAAATAAATAAAAAATAAAAAAAATAAAAAAAAAAATAAAAAATTAAAAAAAAATGATGGCACATATCAAGAATCTTTTAGTATGTGTCAGAAACTCTGAGACAGAGAGAAATGATTGCGTGAAATTTTATGGGTTTAAGAAATAATGCAGGAAAGCATTGGAAATACTGCATGAAGAATGGCAAAAAAGAGAGAGAGAGAGAGAGAGAGAGAGAGAGAGAGAGAGAGAGAGAGAGAGAGAGAGAGAGAGAGAGAGAGAGAGAGAGAGAGATGGCATATATCATGAAGCTTCTAGTACGTGCCAGAAACTCTTTGAAATAGATAGAAATGATCGTAAGAAATTTTATGAGTTTAAGATATACTTTAGAAGGTTTCATGTCCTAAGCTATAAAATGCAATTACTTTAAAATAAATTATATTGAAAAATTAAGGCTCTGTATGTATCAGTAATCCAAAATTATGTTATTTACCACCAAAATGGTAATAAATCTCTAATGAAAATTTAAAGTTATAAAAGTTCTTACTAACACATTATAATTTCTGAAAGGTTACCTAAAGATAAAGGTTGCTGCGAATGCATCAAAAACCTACATTTTCACATACCGATTGATAAAAATTTATAGCGAGTTATTCCTCGAATAGGCTATTTATTATGAGGTAGTAGGTTGGCCACGGCACCAGCCACCCATTGAGATACTACCGCTAGAGAGTTATGGGGTCCTTTGACTGGCCAGACAGTATTACAGTGGATCCTTCTCTCTGGTTACGGTTCTTTCCCTTTTGCCTACACATACACCGAATGGTCTGGCATATTCTTTACATATTCTCCTCTGTCCTCATACACTTGACAACACTTGAGATTACTAAACAATTCTTCACACTTGACAACACTTGAGATTACTAAACAATTCTTCTTTACTCAAAGGGGTTAACTCATCATCATCATCATTTCAGCCTTCAAAAGTCCTTTGTTGGATGTAGGCCTTCCCCAGGTTTCTCCACAGACTTCTATCGCAAGCTATTCTGTGCCACTGTTGCTTATGTTGGTCTAAGTCATCTCCCCAGCGGGTTTTTTGTCTTCCTCGGTTTCTTGTGTATCCTCGGGGTGTCCAGAAGGTTGTTCGTGATGTCCATCGGTTGTCTGTCATCCTGGCAATGTGCCCTGCCCAGTTCCATTTGAGCTTGCTAATGGTTTCAAAGATATCCATTACTTTAGTTTTTTGACGTATCCATTTAGGTGTTTTTCTATCCTTCCATGTTAGATTTAGCATAATTCTCTCATGTGCCCTCTGCATTGTTCGTAATTTAAGGGAAAGCTTTTTTTGTTAGATTCCAAGTTTCAGCCCCATAGGTGACAGTGGGGAGGATTCACTGATCATAGACTTTCCTTTTTAAGATGATAGGAATCTTCTCATTTTTTAACACTGTACTGGCTCTTCCAAACGCTTGCCAACCGAGGGTTATTCTTCTTTTTATTTCGCTCTCTTTACAGGCGTCATGTAGAGAGATTCGTTGTCCTAGGTAGATGTAGTGGTCCACTTCCTCAATTTGTTGGTTTTCAATTTCAAGTATGTCATCTGCATTTTCAGTATATTTATTGCTCATGACTTTGGTCTTTTGGAAGTTCATGTGGAGGCCAATTGATTTGCTTGCTTCATTTAGCTCGGTGAGCATATGTTGAAGAGAGGTGTCAGACAAGGTGACACTAGCTCACCCAAACTGTTTACTGCCTGCCTGGAGAGAGCTTTCCGACAACTCAACTGGCAAGAAAAAGGAATAAAAATAGATGGAGAATATCTAAGTCGCCTAAGATTTGCTGATGACATCATTATCATTGCTCACACCAAAGGGGTTAACTACTGCACTTTAATTGTTCAGTGGCCACTTTCCTCTAGGTAAGGGTAGAAGAGACGAAGAGCTTCTTTAGCTATGGTAAGCAGCTCTTCTAGGAGAAGGACACTCCAAAATCATACCATTGTTCTCTAGTAATGTGTAGTGCCATTATTCTATCTTATTTCTCTTCCTCTTGTTTTGTTAAAGTTTATATAGTTTACATAAGAGATATTTATTTTAATGTTGTTACTCTTCTTCAAATATTTTATTTTTCCTTTTTTCCTTTCCTCATTGGGCTATTTTCCCTGTTGGGACCCCTAGGCTTATTGCATCCTGCTTTTATGACCCATTCCAAGGTTACCCTACTGATAAACATAATAAATTCAAGGTTTGATCTTTTAAAATGGTAGCGTAAAATACCACCTAATTCTCAACCCTTTCAGCACCATAAGACCTTATACAATTGGCGTGCAGTAATTACCAGTTTTTTCTTCCTTGCATTATGTACATATATCAATTGAAAGGAATTGTAGAAAAAAAAATATCTCATCTTGTATAATTTTGTTACTTGGATGAATTACGTAAAATGTCCGAAAAATTAGCTTAGGGTTTGCGACCAAAATCATTTTCCGAGGGGTTGGGGCTCAAAGGGTTAAGAGTGAATTTTAGGTTTTAATGGTCGTCTTACACGTAAAAATATACGATAACTCTTACTGGTAATATGCGTTCCTTCAATAACAAACGTTTCTCAGAACCTAAAAAAAAACATTACTTACATCAAAGCCTAAATCAAAATGTTGAAAAGTCAACGCTTTGGCCTGATTGGTAACGTCTCTGCCTGGTGTTTGCCAGACGGGGGTTCGAGTGCCGCTTAGACTCGTTAGTGCCATTAGTGTCTGCAACCTTACCATCCTTGTGAGCTAAGGTTGGGGGGTTTGTGGGAGCCTATAGGTCTATCTGCTGAGTCATCAGCAGCCACTGCCTAGGCCTCCCTGGTCCTAGCTTTGGTGGAGAGGAGTCTTTGGCGCTGATCATATAATATATGGCCAGTCTCTAGGGCATTGTCCTGATTGCTAGGGCAAGGTCACTGTCCCTTGCCTCTGCCAGTGGTGAGTGATCTTTAAACCTTTAAAAGTATGGCCGAGCGTACCCTCAAGCAAGAGAACTCTAACCCAAGACAGTGGAACACCATGGTACAGAGGCTATGACAATACGCAAGACTAGAGAACAATGGTTTGATTTTGAAGTGTCCTTCTCCTAGAAGAGCTGTTTACCATACCTAAAGAGTCTCTTCTACCCTTACCAAGAGGAATGTCACTGTCCCTTGCCTTTGCCATTCATGAGCGACCTTTAAACCTTTAAACATGCTACTATGACCTCTAAATCATGAAAAAGGCAACCTATCGTTTTCTATTACAGTTAGATTTCAATATACAATTTCTTTAATGAAGATATCTGATATTTACAATAAAGAAAAATAGGTATGACTCCGATGTTGATATAATTTGTTTCCGTGGAGACAGTGGAGAGTTTCCATGGAGCTCTGGAGAATAAATGGGTTTGGTGTACTAACAAAGTACTGTTTAGATGAAAATACCTACATTTCCCCTGTATAAAAAATAGCAAGTGCCTAGATATATATGTATATATATATATATATATATATATATATATATATATATATATATATATATATGTATATATACAGTATATATATATATATATATATATATATATATATATATATATATATATATATATATGTATATATACAGTATATATATATATACATATATATGTATATATAAAATATATATATATATATATATATATATATATATATATTTATTTATATATGTATATATATACATATATATACATACAGTATATACATATACAGATATACATATATATATACATATACATATATATATATATACACATACATATACGTATATATATACATATACATATACGTATATATATACATATACATATACGTATATATATACTGTACATATTTATACATATACATATATATTATATATACATATACATATACGTATATATATATACATATACATATATATACTCATATACATATAAATATACATAAACATATAAATATATATACACATACACACACATATATATATATATATATATATATATATATATATATATATATATATATATATATATATATATATATATATATATATATACATATACACATATATATAAGTATATATATACATATATGTACATTATATATATATGCGTGTGTGTGTACAAATATATACAGTGAACGTGTTGGCCTCTTGTTATCTATGATTATATATATTAAAAAACGAACGAAAGCTAAATAAATGCAGTAAAAAATTAAAATAAACAATTCATATATAAAATATAAAAAACTTTAAAAACAAGAGGAAGAGAAATACGATGAAACAAGTGCACCTAAGTGTACCCTCAAGCAAGAGAACTCTAACCCAAGACAGTGGAAGACCATGGTACAGAGGCTATGGCACTACCCAAGACTAGAGAACAATGGTTTGATTTTGGAGTGTCCTTCTCCTAGGAGAGCTGCTTACCATAGCTAAAGAGTCTCTTCTACCCTTACCAAGAGGAAAGTGGCCACTGAACAATTACAGTGCAATAGTTAACCCCTTGGGTGAAGACGAATCGTTTGGTAATCTTAGTGTTGTCGGGTGTATGAGGACAGAGGAGAATATGTAAAGAATAGGCCATATTTGGTGTACGTGTAGACAAAGGAAACACGAGCCGTGACCAGAGAGATATATCTAGTGTACTACTGTCTGGCCAGTCAAAGGTCCAAATAACTCTCTAGCAGTATTATCTCAAAGGGTATCTGGTGCTCCGGCCACCCTACATCTCACATCTCTTCTTGAGATTAGAGAAAAAACGGGGATTTTGTGAGACTAATAAGACTTCTAAACTCATGACTTAGATCCTTAACCGTCCATTTTTTTATACCATAAAAACCTTTTACGTTCCACTCTATCTCGTGAATGTTTAATACCGCAGTATGGTTTGGCAATACGACCAGACCCACCATTCTCGCCTATTGTTGGAAAGTATTTTTATCGTCTGGAAAAACATATGCAGCTCTTATGAAAGACCCTCGGGGTGTAATGGCCCCCATCTTGAACTCTCCATCGTTCTCTTCCACGTGTCTCAAATATTGCTTTATTATTCGAATACACACACACACACACACACACACACACATACACACACACACATATATATATATATATATATATATATATATATATATATATATATATATATATATATATATATATATACATATAAATATATATACATATAAATATATATATATATATATATATATATATATATATATATATATATATATACATATAAATATATATACATATAAATATATATACATATATATATAAATATATACATATAAATATATATATATATATATATATATATATATATATATATATATATATATATATACATATAAACATTACATATGAGTAAAACTCAAAGGAAAACTTGATGCTTAGATGCAAAAGCCCCACAGGGAAATGGAAATGGAAAATATAATATTAAGTCTTGACTAGTTTCCGGTCGAAGTAACATGAAACTAGCTGGGACTTAATCTTATATTTTCTCTTTCATTTTCCTTGTGGATCTTTTGCACACACACACAATATATATATATATATATATATATATATATATATATATATATATATATATATATATATATACATATATATATATATATATATATATATATATATATATATATATATATATATATATATATATATATACATACATATATATATATATATATATAGGTAGTAGGACAAAATGCCTAATGACATAATGCCTAATGACAGAATGTCTAAGGACAAAATGCCTAATTCCTCTACACGGACAAAATGCCTAACAGACATAATGCCTAAAGGACAAAATGCCTAGTATACAAAATGCCTGATGGGCAATAGGCCTTCCAGACAAAATAATCTAATTTAGCATTTTTAAATATATCATTCGAGATTAGTAAAGATCTTACAGTTAGAGCCCATATAACGAATAATGACAATGCTTTCATAATCAAACTAACACAAGCCTTAGGTTTTGTTCCTCCAGAGGATGTGGCTGATCTTTTTCACAAACTTTTTTACTTCAATGGACCACTAAACTGAAGATATTCTGAGTGAATTCTTTGAATATTTTAAAATTACATGGCTCGGAATAGTTCAGAGAAGTTGACGAAGTTCAAATGTGGAATGTGCATCATAGAATAGAATCAAATTTTCCGTAAAACTACGAAATCTCTAGAAGAATGGCACCATACTTTTAACAAGAGTATTTCAATAAGAATTATAACAAGGACCCAACATATCAATTCTATAAGTTATTAACCAATATAAAAGGTTAAAGAAAAGGTAGAGTATGCGACACCGGAGAGACGAGGAGAGGGGGTTACTGAAGGGATAGGAGGAGGGTCTAGACAGAGGAAGGAAAGCAAAGGGGAGGGACGGCGGAGTGTACGTATTCGAATTGCTTCACCTATTTACCCGATTCACGTGACTTGGGCTTTATTATGACAAGAGTAAATGCCTTAATTAATGAGATTTGTCGGTGGATTAAAGTATGAAATTTTTTGGGGGAGGTCTATCGAGTGCTCTGACAAAGAACCATTCTGATCAAGTATTTAGTATGGGAGATATTTACGAAAAACACACTATATTTTGCCTGAAATGCATAGTAGTTCTCTTTTTTATCACTTTTTAGATGTTTTGTCCATTAGCCATTTTGTATGTTAGGCATTTTGTCCATTAGGCATTATGTCTGTTAGGCATTTTGTCCGTGTTGAAGGATTAGGCATTTTGTCCTTAGGCATTCTGTCCTTAGGCATTATGTCATTAGGCAT
>NC_090739.1:124928209-124935709 GCF_036898095.1 Palaemon carinicauda
ACATTTTTGATATTTGGAACACTAAACCTCCTCCAATGGGACGCTAATGTGTTCCCAAGTTCATCCCAAGCAATTAAGTGGGTCCTATAAATTCGGGATATTGCTTTCGTGAAATACAAACAGCTTGCAAACACACGGCGTGAGATTTTAAAGGACTTCTGTGTGTAAATACGAAGCTTATCTTCACGTTTGATTCCACGATTCGTTTAGAAGTTACGGGTGTTCCATAATGTTCAATTTATGTTCAATAGGATTTATGTTCCACGATGTTCAATTTATGCTCAATAAGATTCATGTTCCACAATGTTCAATTTATATTCAATAGGATTTATGATCCACAATGTTCAATTTATGTTCAATAGGATTTGTTCCACAATGTTCAATTTATGTTCAATAGGATTTATGTATAATATGATTTATGTTCCACAATGTTCAATTTATGTTCAATAGGATTTATGTTCTACAATGTTCAATTTATGTTCAATTGGATTTTATGTTCCACAATGTTCAATTTATGTTCAATAGGATTTATGTTCAATAGGATTTTTCTCGTCAAGTTCCTCTTTTTTATTATTATTATTATTATTATTATTATTATTATCCCTAAGCTACAACCCTAGTTGGAAAAGCAGGATGCTATAAGCCCAAGGGCCCAAACAGGGAAAATAGCCCAGTGAGGAAAGGAAACAAGGACAAATAAAATATTTTAAGAACAGTAACATCATTAAAATAAATATTTCCTGTTTAAACTATAAAAACTTTAAAAAAAAACAAGAGGAAGAGCAATTAGATAGAATACTGTGTCTGAGAGTACCCTCAAGCAAGAGAACTCTATCCCAAGACAGTGGAAGACCATGGTACAGAGGCTTTGGCACTACCCATTACTAAGAGAACAATGGTTTGATTTTAGAGTGACCTTCGCCTCGAAGAGCTGCTTACCATAGCTAAAGAGTCTCCTCTACCTTTACCAAGAGGAAAGTAGCCACTGAACAATTACAGTGCAGACGTTTACCCTTGGGTGAATAAGGATTGTTTGGTAGTCCCAGTGTCGTCAGGTGTATGAGGACAGAGGAGAATCTGTAAATAATAGGCCAGACTATTCGGTGTATGAATAGGCAGAGTGAAAGTGAATCGTAATCAGAGAGAAGGATCCAATTTAGTACTGTCTGGCCAGTCAAAGTACTCCATAACTCTCTAATGGTAGTATCTCATTAAGAAAGAATGATGTCTTACCATGATTGAGTGGGAAAAATTATTATGCTCTATTTTTTCTACTGGAAAATAACAAAAGTCAATATCATCCTCATCTTCTCCTCCAGCCTCTATTGACGTAAAGGGCCTCGGTTAGATTTCACCAGTCGTCTCTACCTTGATGCTTTTAATTCAATACTTCTCCATTCATCATCCCCTACTTCACGCTTCATAGTCCTCAGCAATGTAAGCCTATGTCTCCCAACTCTTCTAGTGCCTTCTGAAGTCAGTATATATATATATATATATATATATATATATATATATATATATATATATATATATATATATATATATATATATATATATATATCTCTCAAAAAAGGCATGTATGCATTGAGGTTTTGCAAGTGGCATCAATTTCTGATGTTTTGTTCTACAAACGTCTATAAATATATATATATATATATATATATATATATATATATATATATATATATATATATATATATATATATATATATATATCGTACTCCCTCTGTACTATATACTGTGAATTGCAAAATTTCTCTCAATACAAAAGCCTTCTTGAAGAAGTTACAAAGATGAAACTATTCAGGACTCACTTTCATTTCCCCCTGTATATATATATATATATATATATATATATATATATATATATATATATATATATATATATATATATATATATATATATATTCAAAATTCGAATTCAAATTCTCTATTTCAGCTGTAGAGCCATATACAAAATATTACAACAAAATTAATAATTATATACAAATATATTAGGAATAAAACAAAAGGTCTAAACACAGAAAATGTGTTAGACCACACACACACACACATACACACACACAATATATATATATATATATATATATATATGTATATATATATATATATATATATATATATATATATATATATATATATATATATTTCCGTACGTGTATACGTGGGATCAAATAAACATCAATAAAAACTAAAACGAATAAGGTCATATTTCCGAGATGACATTAAAAGAAAGACCGAAGCTAGGAAACCCGATCCAGTGTCTCAAGAATCTCATAAATCCGTTTGATTTGTCTTTCCGAGCGTCTGCTAAGCCGACGTAAATGCCCCGTAAGAAGAATATACCGGTATACAGTGACTGTAACAACTGATAAATAACCGGATTACGCAAATCCCCCGGAGTACTGTGTCACATTCCTTTGTGCAAACTGCAATTTTCATTCCACAAAAGGGAATGAATAAAACTCTGGTTTGCGCATGCGTATTGTGATCACGTTTGCGCATGCGTCTTGTGATTTACATTACTCGAAGGAATTGCAATTTTCCTTCCATGAAAGGGAATAAAGAAAACTCTGGTTTGCGCATGCGTCTTGTGATCACCTTTGAGTCTCTTGTGATTTACATTACTCGAAGGAATTGCAATTTTCCTTCCATGAAAGGGAATGAAGAAAACTCTTGTTTGCGCATGCGTATTGTATTTACGTTTGCGCATGCGTCTTGTGATTTACATTACTCGAAGGAATTGCAATTTTCCTTCCATGAAAGGGAATGAAGATAACTCTTGTTTGAGCATGCGTCTTGTGAATACGTTTGCGCATGCGTCTTGTGATTTCCATTACTCGAAGGAATTCCCAATTCCTAGTAGATCTAAATTACGTCATGGGAATTTCCAAGCCTGGAATTGTTCGTAGGTACTGGTTCCATGCACTGAGTTATATCCCTCGTCATCCTGGTAAAGAATTGGGAAATAGAGCGATATACTACGTCCTTGGTTCGCATTTTTTTATACATAGATATTGCTTCACTCAGTTTCCCACGTGGATTAAGTTATACGTCTATGCTTGCATACATACATGCCCACAATAATACATACATACATAAATACTTAAATATAGATAATATAGTTTTTTTTTTTTTTTGGGGGGGGAGGAAATATTGAACATACAAAGTGTAAAATCTGGATATAATTTTCATCAAAGGAAAAATAATATCATAGGATCTCGTATAAATTATCCGATGTTCCTATGATATTTTTTTCTTTGATGAGAGGTATATATATATTTTAAACTTTTTATATATTTTACGCCATAATATATGTACTGTATATATATATATATATATATATATATATATATATATATATATATATATATATATATATATATATATATACATATATATAAATTATATATATACATACATACATATATATATATATATATATATATATATATATATATATATATATATATATGCATACATATATATACATATATATACATATATATATATATATAAATATATATATATATATATATATATATATATATATATATATATATATATATATATATATACTGTATATATACATGTGTGTGCGTGTGTTCGTTTTTGTTGCTGTGCGTGAGTGTTTGTATGAGTGTGTCTGAATGTAACAACCACACATAAGTCAGATTAGGAAAATATTTCATGCATGGCTTGTTTTTCTTATTCAATATATAAATGTTCTCAAAATCAATATTTTGAGGCAATTATTTCAATTGAAAATTAATCCATATTTTTACATCTTGTTATTAATTTTGTTTATATACTAATCTTTTTTGAGTTTAATAACAAATGCACCAATAAAGTACCTAATTTCTTTAATGTTTTGTGGCTACGTTCCTCTTGGTAAGGGTAGAGGAGACTCTTTAGCTATGGTAAGCAGCTCTTCTAGGAAAAGGACACTCCAAAATCAAACCATTGTTCTCTAGCCTTGGGTAATGCCATAGCCTCTGTACCAAGGTCTTCCAATGTCTCTTGTGTTGAGTTAGAGTTCTCTTGCTTGAGGGTACACTTGGGCACACTATTCTGTGTAATTTCTCTTCCTCTTGTTTTGTTAAAGATTTTATAGTTTATATAGGAAATATTTATTTTAAAATTGTTACTGTTCTTGTATTTTATTTTTCCTTGTTTCCTTCCGTCACAGGGCCATTTTCACTGTTGGGGCTCCTGGGCTTATAGCATCCTGCTTTTCCGACTAGGGTTGTAGCTTAGCAAGTAACAACAACAACAATAATAATAATAATAATAATAATAATATCATCTTTCCAAATTAAAAACACTGCTTTTCCGACTAGGGTTGTAGCTTAACAAGTAATAATAATAATAATAATAATAATAATAATAATAATAATAATAATAATAATAATAACAACAACAACACCTTTCCAAATTAAAAACACTGCGAATGCAACGGTCCACTTTCAATACAGTATAATTGCATACTGTATCTCTGAATAATTCTAAATGTTGACTTGTTTACTTACTCCACTTGTGACAGGGTAACGTCGTTGACCTTAATCCACACACAAAGAGCTCTAATAATCTAATCCATTTCGGCATGACACCAAAGACAGCCATTTTCATGAGATTTAGGACGTACATATTGCTTTTAGCAACAGTCATTTGTATGGGACTTCGTAGAGCAATCTTTAAGATGGTTTTTAAAAAAGAATTATGAGAGCATGTCATTGTAACTCCAATAATCTCTCTCTCTCTCTCTCTCTCTCTCTCTCTCTCTCTCTCTCTCTCTCTCTCTCTCTCTCTCTCTCTAAACAAATAAATAAATCTTGTCTTCAAATATTGAGTTGGGTGGAAAAGGAATGCGAACAAAGTCAATCTCTTTTATCATCATGAACTTGATATCTATTCAATGAAAAAAAGGACAATTTACTAACTCTCTCTCTCTCTCTCTCTCTCTCTCTCTCTCTCTCTCTCTCTCTCTCTCTCTCTCTCTCTCTCTCTCTCTCTCTCTCTCTCCCCGACATTGAGTGAGATGGGTAAAGAATGTGAACAAAGTCAATCTCTTTATCATCATGAACTTGATATCTAATCAATGAAAAAAATGACAATTTACTCACTCCTATCTTCCCCCCGCCTCTCTCTCTCTCTCTCTCTCTCTCTCTCTCTCTCTCTCTCTCTCTCTCTCTCTCTCTCTCTCTCTCTCTCTCTCTCATTCTTCTTCTTCAAATATTAAGCGAGATGGAAAAAGACTGAACAAAGTCGAATTTTTTATCATCATGAAATTGATATCCAATCAATGAAAAATCTCTCTCTCTCTCTCTCTCTCTCTCTCTCTCTCTCTCTCTCTCTCTCTCTCTCTCTCTCTCCACTCCAACCATGAACTGGTAAAACCTTTTCAAGGCCAATTTCCTGTCGTCAGGAACTAGATGCTACTCGTGGAGTCCCTGTAGTGCCAAGCTTGCATTGTCTGTGTGAAAGGACCAAACAATAGGATGTCCTCCTGTCTGCTTGGCGTGTGTTGGAAAGATCGAGAGACCTCTCAGGGTGAGAGTGTTCGTGAGATGAAGATTCTCTCCACCAGTCCAATATTCGTCTCGAGGAGAGATCACTTGGAGTTCCACAGATCAGGAGAGTCCTTTGATCAGCGGGAATCTCTTCACCTTGGATTCCATGGGATTAGTTCCAGACTTCTATTAATAATGTTTGAAGATTTTATTTTTTTTTTACTATTTTTTTTTAAATTTTTTTCGAATAATACATGCTTCCTAGGCCCGCTATTTTTTCATTTTTTTTTATTTATTAATATTTCTTTTTTACATTAACGTTTTGACCTCACTACAACAGAATTGTTCTGTCTTGCAGTCTTCGTGTTTGGAAAAATAGATATATTAAAAATAAAATTACTTCCAGACTATGTCACTACCCAAGACTAGAGAACAATGGTTTGATTTTGGAGTGTCCTTCTCCTACAAGAGCTGCTGCCAAGAATAAATAGGCAAGTTAAAAAAAAAAAAAAAAAAAAAAAGGTCTTCTTAAGAGATAAATACAGTTATGTATTTTCAGGGAAAGGAAAACTTGAGGAGAAAAGTCGATTAGGAATAATTCAGAGAATATTGCAACATTACCCTGTACCAAATGAACTACTAGTGGTAAATAATAAAATAATAATAATAATAATAATAATAATAATAATAATAATAATAATAATAATAATAATAATAATAATACTAATAACAACAACAACAACAACAACAACAACAACAATAATAATAATAATAATAATAATAAAACTTGCATTATTATGGAAAAAGAAATGCACATAAAATAAAGAAGAGTGCCCTCAATACGATTTCTAAATGTGTAAAGGAAAACAAAACTAGGTAGACTTCGAAAGTCCATTTATATCTTTTTACGTATCTTTTTTTTCTTTTTACATTAAGATATAATTTCCTATCAATACTGATTCACATCTATTTCCAAATTAATTTGGTAGGGTATAATCTTAACGTGCCTGCATCAACACTTCATAGAACTTGATATTTTATAAGAGAGAAATTCAAGGCAATTATTATTATTATTATTATTATTATTATTATTATTATTATTATTATTATTATTATTATTATTATTACTAGCCAAGCTACAACCCTAGTTTTGGATAAAAGCCGTTGGATCGATGGGAAGGTTTAATCTAATTATGAAGCCGTATCATGACATGAACCACCACACCAATTTAACATATTATTATTATTATTATCATTATTAAATGACAAGCTACAACCCTTGTTGGAAAAGCAGGATGCTCCAAGCCCAGGGGCCCCAACAGGGAAAATAACCCAGTGAGGAAAGGAAATAAGGAAAAATCAAATATTCTAAGAACAACAACAACACAGAAACAAATATTTCCAATATAAACTATAAAAAAACTTTAACAAAACAAGAGGAAGAGAAGCTACATAGAACAGTGTGCCCAAGTGTACCCTCAAGCAAGAGAACTCTAACCCAAGACAGTGGAAGACCATGATACAGAGGCTATGGTACTACCCAAGACTAGAGAATAATGGTTTGACTTTGGAGTGTCCTCCTAGAATAAGAAATAAATATGGACCATCTATCTTCAAGTACTGATAAAAAAGGAGCAATTGTTCAAATCAACAGTACATTTCTACAATAAAAATTATAGTATCGAATTGATGTATAATAATTAATTTTCATAAAACCATCTTGTTATATTCCCATTGATTTGAAAAAAAATATATACCAGTTTCCAAATTACCACTAAATATATTGAGCACCTGCCAAAGTTAATGTAACATTTCCTAAATGAGAAGACTGAATTAAGTTAATATATCTAATGTATTAAGTTGAGATGAAGAATAAATGTGAACAATCATGATTGAATCTTCAACCATCCAAAGATTATGCAAAATAATAACATTCCTAAAAATTTAATGACAAAGACCATTCTGTTTCTTTCCAAAATAATTGATC
>NC_090739.1:124941973-124951973 GCF_036898095.1 Palaemon carinicauda
ACCCTCCGAAGCAAGTTACTTTTCGAACAACATTGTTTCGTAGAAGCTTACATTTCCAAAGTCTCGGTCTATTTTGTTTTTGACTCTCCGTATTGCCTTCATTTAATAGAGCGTAACTTCCAGGTTAGTGGTGTAGAAAGTGTAAAGATACCAAGAACTCAGAATTATTATTATTATTGTTATTATTATTATTGTTATTATTATTATTATTAGTAGTAGTAGTAGTAGTAGTAGTATCTAGTAGTAGTTTATTATTATTTTTATTATCGTTATTATTGTTATATTATTTATTATTTTTAGTATTATTATTATCATTATTATTATTATTTTCATTATTATTATTGATTTTATTATTATTACTATTATTATCATTATTATTATTATTAATTAATATTTTTAATTTTTATTTTTATTACTATTATTATTATAGATTATTATTATTATTTTATTATTATTATTATTATTATTAATTAGAGGTAGTGGTTGTTTTTGTTATTGTTGTTGCTGTTGTTTTTCTCTTCCTTATTAAATGACGAAATGGCACATCCAAATAAAGAATTTGTTTTCAATTTCTTCCTTTCCACCAATCGCCACGGACGACAGCCTTCGTACTGAAGCGGACCTGACAGAAATAATTGTCTGCGTCACTTCAATCTATTTCAAAAGCCTTTCTGTGTGGGACTGGTTGCATCTTTTGATGAGCGGTCGGTTGACAGAGTGAAATAGTTTTGGCATTGGTCGAAAGGGAGGTAAACACGCCTCTCGGCCTTTTATACTCGAGTTTGCAAAATTATTTTCATGGCGCTCGAAAGAAAAGGGCAAAATTAAAAGAAATTAAATAGAGTTAAGAAGATATAAATGGTACCAACCGTGTTTCACACAATTGTACATAATTCCTTTTGTATTATATTATGCTTTTATCTTCGCTCTTCCTTCGCACTAAAACGAACAAGAAAATTCATGTCTGGTTTTTCCTCTGTGATATTGTCCTGTCTTGTGAACTTGTTATGTCCTGTTGCCTTGAGGTTTTGTATATAAGGAGAGAGTTCTACAATAATATAACTCAGTCGTTTCCAACCTGCCTTTGAGTTCACAACCTTACTCGGCGCCGTCACAAAATCAACAGAAAAATGAAAATTTAATTATGAACAAGACCAAAGGGGAAATTACCATTACTATACTCAATTTTTTTTAATGAGACGCATTTGCACCGACTGGCAGCGGTGCCCTTTTAGCTCGGAAAAGTTTCTTAATCGCTGACTGGTTAGAATTATCTTGTTCAACCAATCAGCGATCAGGAAACTTTTCCGAGCTAAAAATGCACCCCTGCGATCGGTGCAAATCTGCCTCACTAAAAAGGAATTGACTATATATCTCAATCTCATGAATAATGGCTCCCAAGGTTGTCTCAAGAATACTTGTATTCATTAGACTTCATTCGTACATGGTAACTTAGAAATGAAAGTTAGTTCAAAGCTTTATTGATGTTATATATATTGGTGTGTACTGTCTTAAGCACACATTTGAGTGAGTTGTTTTCAAATGTATTTGAATGGTTTACTGAACACATTTTAGTAGTTTTTTAAGTTTTATTGTGAATAACAACTGAGTTAAACATCTCCATCACTGGAGGAAGCTGTGTTGGTCCACATGACCAATTCTGGTGAAGTTTAGATAAGAACTGAACAAATTACTGATATCCCAAATATCGTACACTTGCTTTAATTTGGCTAAGTGACGGAATCGGAAGACACCTGCATCCGGGTGACGTCACAAACTTTCACACGAAGAGACAATGTGTTGACACTAAGAAAGAATGACAACTTAGCATCTTACATCCTGTATACAATTTGAGTTGACCATAGCAAATCTCACGGTCAGCTCTTCCAACCAACATGACATATTACGTCATTTGTTTTAAACATGTAATATTACTATTCTAATCATTACATAAGCTCGGCCAGCTATCTCAATTTTTTTTTTACAAAAATTTAACAACAAGCCGAAACATGGTTATTAGGTGTGACTGGACATACGTATCATTCATTGTTCAAAACTAGCTATATCCAACTGAGGACGAATGTCCAAATAGGCACATCAAAATTAATAACAATAATGCATACAAAAAAGATATTACCAAAGCAAAAAGAAAAATGCATGATAAAACCAAGATCATATATATGGTACATTGCTAGCAAATGATTACATGGTACCAAAAAACAAAACAAATCTGACTTACAAATGATTCGGTAACTTGATAAAGAATAATTGTTACCTTTGTCAGAAACAAGATACTCCAATTTTTAGTGCACAAATACGAATTCCTGGTACGTACACGTACCACGGTTTCGTACATATATATATATATATTTATATATAGGGCTGATACATTTTATTAGATGCCCATAGATTCTGTTATATATCTTATATATATATATATTTTTTTTTTTTTCTCTTTTCTTTTTTAACATTCCGGCTTATATATTTTTATTAGATGCCGAGAGAAAAAAATGATTTATATCCTTTTTTATTTTATTTATTTTTTTTTTTAAATGTTATTTTAACAATGCAAATGTAGAGAATTTCTTTAATTACATATTACTAGCGTACTAATCAGCTTTTCATACAAACATCATCCTGACAAATTACTCCCTTAGCGAATGAGGTGGCCACTCATACAGCTTTGAACTGGATCAGGTAAGGGGTATTGTCAGGGCTATTCAACTCTTTCCTTTGTAGCTGCTTGCTGTGCCGTAACCTACGCCAAACAAGGATGTTCACGGCGATAAAAATTAACGCGTTACCAATAAACCTGCTAGTAATATAGGGTGAAGAATCTCTTTGTAAGTCGGCGACAGGTGGTCCTTTTCGGTAAGTTTCATAAGCGTTTCGCCACACTTCCTTTATAGGGGAGAGGAAGTGCGGGCGTTGTAGAGGTCCACGTGAAGTTCGCGAAGTAAGCACGTTCTCTGATGATTGTCCGTAGCCAGTCACCATGGAATTCGGGGAAGTCCGATACAGCCATCTGCTGCGACGAAGATGTGGTTGAAGGATGTGGATCCGTCAGGGCATGATACATTGAAGCCGTCCTTGTCGTATCGTATCCACGAGCCATTATTTAGTCTGCAATTGAATTCTTTATTGTCAAAGGGATAAAGCTTATCCAGACAATTTTCACTTGTATGGGAGAGAGCACCGTCTAGCACTATACCTAACTCGCATGAATCCATCAAGTTTTTACGGAATTCAAATGAGTCAGCTGTACATATTTTTCTATCCATTGCGTCTGAACAGTGAGTTAATTGATTTAAGTCTTTAATGACCGTATATGTTTCCTTGTCTGGGGAAATCAATACGTGTCCTGTCAAACTGATATTACTGGATTTGAGTGATTCGTCATGAAAGTCGGAAATGGTGATATCCTGTAAGATTGCCAGGCATCAGAAGAATCAAAGGGAATTGTAATCCTAACCTTGTTATTATCTACGTTTACTGTAATTAGGCTGTAATAAAGTTCTAACCTATGTTCGTCTAACAAAGGAACATAGCCTAGTTTATCCCTAGTGTTCTCCAGAACTAATTTTAAGTAACGTATAGGCAACAAATGGTGGCGACAATACACCTTTAGTTGCTAACGTGATAGCTTCTACATAATCCTTGGATTTCTCAATGAAATGTGCAATTCTGTTATGTATGTGATCTATCTTTGAATCATAATACGTTAATGTTGCTAACAAATCCTGTACTTCCATAATTTGAACGATATTATCTGAATGTTCATTTAACAAATCCATAATTTTATTGATTGAAGCTAACTGATCCCTTAGTTCTGACATAATCAATACATCTTTATGAGTCAAGAACTCAATTTTCTTATTTTGATTACTAATTTTAAGACGATTGGAAAGTCCTAAACCTAAACTTGCAACAGACCCAAAGATGCTTAATGCAGCATAAATGAACGGATTCCGTCTTTCTTTTTGTTCGTGTCCTACAGTCCACATCAAAAGGTCATAAGCCAAAGATCCTGTCTCTCCAGTCTTATTTTTCAAGTCATCAGATAGCATCTCTGCAACTTTAATGTTGATCCAAGCAAACTCTTAGTAGTCAAATGAAAATGTCTCCTATGCAACTCATCCAATGATGCAGAAAACCTTGAAATGGCGGTTCTTAAGCTAGTGACATCATTCTCTTGAAGAAAAATTGCTTGCATATGCACTTCGACAATTACGTTGGTTGATGTAATAAAAATGTCTTCTTGTCTTTCAACTATATTGCCATATTTAAAATATATATTCTTAGTCTTAGAACTCATCCCATACGAAAAAAAATGTCTGAGCGAACAATATCACTCCCAACAACAAAAAATTCATCTTGGAAACCTGTAACGAGAAAAAATATATGTAATTACTCCTGTATTAAAAAGAAAACTTTTAGTTACAAAAATTAAAATTGTTCCTCACTTCTTTTTAATTTCTTATGTGAGACAATGGTACTATTCTCTCATCCGTGGGTTGGGCTACGTTTTGAATTCCTAAACCTATTGGCCGTTAATGTTTCCAAAATGTTAAATGGCCTTCAAACTTAGGTGTTAGTTTATAGTTGAGCCCTTTTCTGACATTGATTTGAATATAGATGTTATCACCCACGGTATATGTTTTAGTTGGTTTCGCTATTTTATCATGATTCCTTTTCATTATGATTTGTGATTCTTCTAAATTCTTTCGAAGGATATCATATCGACTTATACTTGCATTTATACATTCTTTTAAAGGATTTGATAGATTAGGTTGTAGGCGGTTAATACATGGAAAGGTGTTCTAACTGGGGTACCATACAATGCTTCATGCGGTGACATTTTAATTGATATATGATATGAATGATTCAGAGTACTCAGTGCGCCGGTATTGCAATATCCCAGTTGGGGTCTGATCCCCCTAGTGTTACCCTTAATATATTTAATATCTTCTATTTGCTCTTTCCACTAGCCCATTCGACTCTGGGTGATATATCATGGTATTAACCTTCTTTATGTTGAGGAATTCACACAATGAGATAAGAAAGTGATTATTAAATTCACCACCGCAGTCTGAGATTATCATGTGTGGAATTCCATGTTTACAAATGTAACACTCGTAAAACTTCCTAGCGCATTCAATCGCAGTTTTAGTTTTAAGCGCTATTAGTTCTGTATATCGAGTTAAAGCATCTATAATCACTAAGAGGTGCTTATTCCCTCTGTCTGACTCGTAAAATCCTGTTAACAAATCTAAATGTATTCTTTCAAAGGGTTGATTGGGAACAGATAAGCTCCTAAGCTAACAGGTGTTTTCGTATGCCCTTTGTTTTCCTGACATGTGCGACAATTAGCTATGTGTCTTTTTATATCTGTAAGCATTGTATGCCAATAAAACAATGATTTGGCTTTCTGTGGACATTAATGAGAACCCAGGGTGTCCATGTAATGGATTTGAATGCAACCAATTCAGGACAGTGGAAACAAGTGAGTTTGGGTACTACTACCTGGTCGTTAGTTACATGTGGTGTATTGCGGGTTTTCCTTGTCACAGTCCTACACAGAATATTATCTTTGATTACATAATTCTGCTGCTTATACTTTATATATTCTTTTTCTTTATGATTGCCTTTCAAAGCATTTATAATTGTTTCTATTTTCTGATCTTTTCTTTGCTCAGTCTGTAACAATTCAGCACTCCAGGCCTAAATCTTCTTGTTCAGATATGTTTTTACAATAGGCATGGATGTTGATATATCTATTAATTCAGCTAAAGACTCCGTACAAGATGACACGGGGTTGCGTGATAATGCATCCGCAATGATATTTGCTTTCCCAGGTAAATACCCGATTCTTGCGCCAAAATCTTGAATGATTAAATGCCACCGAGTTCGTTTAGGGCTGTGATTGAAGCCTTTAAAGAACTCTGTTAGTGGTTTATGGTCAGTAAGAACCTTAACGGGATAACCGTAAATATGAACTTAAAATGCAACTAGCGAATTAACAATAGCTAGTCCTTCCTTGTCTATTACTGCATACTTACTTTCGGAAGTTCTCAATTTTCGAGAATAGAAAGCTATCGGAAAAACTGTTTATCATATTGCTGAAGCAATACCCCTCCTACTCCTAAGTCTGAGGCGTCTGTTGCAATGAAGAATTCCTTACCGAAGTCAGGAAATTTTAAGATAGGAGAACTACACAGTTCATCTTTCAAAGTATTAAACGCCTGTTGATGTTGCTCAGACCATATGAAATCTACGCCCTTCTTCGTAAGATCAGTTAAAGGAGCGGCTATTATTGAATAGTTGCGTATAAAACGCCTGTAATATCCACTACAACCCAGAAATTGCTGTATTCCCTTGACATTAGTAGGTATGGAAAATTACGTATAGCCGACACCTTATCATGGACTACTTTAAGACCTTGGCTTGACACCATGAAACCCAAATATATCAATTCTGTTTTGAAAAATTCACACTTACTAATCTTTACCCTTAAGTTATGTTGTCTTAATCTCTGTAGTACTAGTTCTAACTTACGTAGATGTTCCTCTAAGGTGTTGGAAAAGATTACAAGATCATCCATATAGGCATGCAATATATCCCCTAACAAGTCTCCAAACACTATGTAATCATTCTTGTAAATGTTATAGGAGCACAACGTAAACCAAAAGGCATCCGTAAAAATTCATAATGTCCCCTGGCTGTGCTGAAGGCTGTGTATGGGATACTATCTTCTTCTAATGATATCTGGTGAAAGCCTTTAAGTAAGTCCAAACTGGTAAAATATTTATTCTGACCTAACAAAGACCAAATATCGTCAGTACATGGCACTGGGAATCGATCAGGATCGTTTCCCTCGTTTAGACGACGAAAGTCGACGCAGATACGCCATGTTCGATCTTTTTTCGGTACAACTATTAAAGGAAAATTATAAGGGCTATTTGATTTTCTAATGACTCCTTCCTCTAACATTTTACCTACTTCATCATTTATTTCATTCTGGAATTTCATAGGGAGTCTGTACGAGGGTACATATATAATTTTCTGTTTGTCTTTTAACCTTATTTGATGCTCGATCACATCTGTTTTTCCTAAGGATCCATCCGTAGTGGAAAAGACATCTGTATATTTATTTAAAAGTTCAAAAATTTTCTGCTGAATTTCTTCGTCTTGAATGTCCTTACTGATTTTATTTTTAATAGATCGTAAAAGGGATTCATCCGCAACTGATTGAGAGTGATTGATTTCAGCAACGGTAAGAATACGATGTTTATAAACTTCTACATCCAAGATATGTTGATTTCTGTGAATTACTAAAGTGTTATTTAAATGATTACAGACTTCGATATTACATTGCTGATGTGAGCCTACTGTATAAATAGCTTGTGTGACAGACAATCCGTTGGTTTCAAAGTATCGGAAAGGATTAATATTTCAGATCCCGGTAGTGTTTTCTTTATTTGCACTATTAAATTCGAAGGTATGTTTGGTTCGATATATTGCGTGCAAGATGATATTACGGGTGAACGAGAATTCTGCTGGGTCGCGTATATTATTTCTTTATTAGTGAGACAAGTTATTGGTTCTTCAACGTACGTTACGGTTACATTTGTCGTCTCCTTTTTATCCAAAACTGACTTAAAGTATTAGAAGACTTATAGAATTTCCTTTTGATATACACGCCGTGCTTTGCAGGAGCTAAGATAATGTTTTGATTTCCCATAGATGGGTATCCTATAATTACAGCTGGATACATATAATGTTTTTCACAACAACAAATGTATCGGCAAACGTGCGATTACCGACTCTGAACTGAATATGAGTTATGCCTATGACGTTTAATTCATTATTTCCTATACCTGAAAGTCTGATTCCTGATTTTTCAATCGGAAAGTTCGAAAACAACAATGATGCGTCTTCAAATCCATAATATTACGTGGACTACCAGAGTCAAAAAATAACGTAAAGGATTTGTGTTCTAAATTTACAGCATATAAGGTTGGCCGTAACTCATTTTGGCTTATTATTGTATGAATTCGTTGCAAATCTACGGAGCATGCACTGTTTTACTTAATTCGGCCGTGTGTTTCATAGGAAAATCTATTGTCTCACAATTATCTGATAAAACATTAAATTGATTATTCAGTACTATTGATGTTGACATAAATGACCTTGACCCAACATCACTCTCTTCCCCTCTAGAGTTAACTATGTGGTATTTGCTTTGCTCTGCACATTCTGAAAATTAGGCTGACTTTGCGAGGTCTGGTTTGACGGCCAGGCTCAGCGATATTTGAAGAAGTGTTTGTTTGTTTCGGACTCTGAACTGCATTGACATTTTGTTGTTTCTTCTTATTGTTAAAATGAGGATTTTTCTTTTTATTTCCATATGGAACTGACTGTGGAATTGACTGTGTATTTCTAGGATATTGTTGTGTCTTACGCGCGTAACATTGACTATAAGAATGTGATCCTGTGTTGTGAACTGAACAAAATTTCGTTCTACAGTCTGCGCTTATGTGACCTTGACGTTTGCAGTTGTAACACGTCACTCCCGCTACTGGATTATTAATTACGTTCACTGTTTGTGGTTTTGTTTCATTCTTAGCAAAAACTTGAGTTAACACGGGATCGAGATCTGGACACTTGGACATGTGCTTCTTTATCTGTTTATAGACATCCAATTCCGTACTTGCAGGCATTAACTTCTTATCAAAGCACCGCACTAAAGCTTCAGGCAACATAAGTGTCATGGCAAGTTAAATACATTAATCGTAAAAAATCTTTCACGGAGATATTATCGTTAGTAACCCAAGTGGAATTACCTAAAATGTCCTGATACTCGTTAAGCCTATCAGCTATGAGAGCTGCTCTCTCAACAACATTAAGCCGATTCATAGTGGCTTGATTAGTGTATTTCGTAACGTTAACACTACATCCAAAGCTTCCTCACCCCCATAGATCGCGCGTAACCTAACTTTGAAATCATCCCAAGTAACTGCTTCCTGAAATGAAACACCTCTTAAATACGCACCTCGCATCCCCTTAGAAAAATCTATAAAACTTTTAGCTTCTTGTAATTGTACAAAAGGATCTACGATTTGTTTGGCATTTAAATGGGCATCAACGGATGAAATCCATGACTCCACATTTTGTGGCAAGAACCCGTTGACACGGCCTTGAAAAGGAAGGATTGCTGACCTGGCATTTACAAGCGTCACAATTGGAGGAGGATTAGCCTGGCCTACACCACTAGGTCCAGGGGTAGGGCTGACAGGAGGAGCCATGACTGCTGTATTCTTTTTTTTCTATCTCTTTGACCCCTTTCAATCCTATCAAAATATCTATATGAGTACAGACGCCCACTGCGTAAACGCATATGTATAATAAAATTCCCCCCAACAATGTTACTAATCCCAATACATTTCCCCCCAAGAGTTTATGAAAGAAAAAGGATTAGCACAAAGAAAGAAAAATTCTAAATGAGAATTCGGAGTTTCTTATAACAAAGTTTAGGAATTCACTCACCCCAGTAATAATTGACTAACGACTTGTGATAACTACACTTCACTGCACAAACTGAAATGAATACAAAATCTCTGTACTTAGCTTATATATGAAGTCGAGTCGTCTCTCTCTCTCTCTCTCTGATGTTTTGTTAGCGATGTCTCGTTCTAGTTTCTTGTAGAATGTAGGTCTTCCTGGATATGTTTTGCAATAGTTGAATGCCAGTCCTTGGGTTTCCTAGGATGTTGATTGAAGATTCTATTTGTATTACTAACATATGTTGGTGTTAGCATTTTCGTTGGACTTAGTCAAAATTGTAGATTCTTGTAGATAGTTTTATTTTGAAGTCTTGAAGATCATTCTCTGGTTTCACAGCTTTTATGTTGAAGTCTTGAAGATATATCTCTGGTTTTACAGCTATTTATTTTGAAGTCTTGAAGATATTTCTCTAATTCTTAGAGTTTAAACCGCTGTC
>NC_090739.1:124961973-124975228 GCF_036898095.1 Palaemon carinicauda
TTTTTTATATTAAAAGCTAAAAGCCAGGCACTGTACTTTTTTTTTTTTTTTTGCTGATTTGTAATAGATTTTATCTTGGGAAAAAATCTACTTGGTGGTTGATTTTGATATGTATGTATGTATGTATGTATATATATATATATATATATATATTATATATATATAAAGTATATATATGTATATATGTATATATGTAAGTATGTATGTATGTATATGTATATATATATATATATATATATTTTATATATGCAGGATATATATGTATATATGTAAGTATGTATATAGCAGTATATATATATATATATATATACATATATATATTTGTATATATATATATATATATGCAGTATATATATGTATATATGTAAGTATATATATATATATATATATATTATATATATGTATATGCAGGATATATATGTATGTATGTAAGTATATATATATATATATATATATGTATATATATATATATATATATATCCCTTTCTGAGTGGGGATCAGATCAAAGTGTCCCACCATCACCAATCCTCAGTGGCCAGCTTGGTGATGAATATGGCCAAACCTCAGACATGACTAGGGACATGTCTGAGGACTTTCTCCTGCATTGGACTTGTAACGGCTGCATTTGTAGTTGTCGCAGTGTATATATATATATATATATATATATGTATGTATATATACTGTACTGTATATATATATATATATATATATACACATATATATATAGAGGAGAAGAAGAAAATAGAAGTTACGAATATTAGACAATGGTTTTTTATCCCTATTATTTATTATTATTATATTATATTACATTACTATTTATTATTCATTCTGATAAACTCGAGTAAAAACAAAGATATAATGTTCCTCAAATCCATTGCTAATTAAGATATAATGGACAATTGTATGAAAATATTTAAGGAATATTACTTGTGCTGTTCACTGCTAGTATCATATGATACAGTGACTTAGATAAAAAAAAAATAGTTATACGAATAAATTAATAATCATAATTTGAAGCTGTAGAGAAATATCCATATCTCTTGAATATTCCGAGAGCTAAGGATATACACCATAAAAATGTCATTAGAAATTTGGCCAAACCTTTTACGAAATCGGTGTGAATTGTAAACACTGAAAAAAGACCAAGCACATAATGAAAGTAGCAGTAAATCTCTTCAGAAACATGGCTCCAGTTCAACTGGATTTAGTGGATATTGTTTTCAAAGCTCTGGTAATAGGTGGAAGCTATTTCGAGTGAAGGCAGGAAAACAGATGCCTGGAATTTATTAATTCAATGGGAGTAACGACAGAGATTTAATGTTCACGAGTTTGCGGGGCAAAAGCGGGTGCCTGCGCACACTCATATAAACGAGGATGAGAGAGAGAGAGAGAGAGAGAGAGAGAGAGAGAGAGAGATCCATATATTGTAAAATTATTATTCGCCAAACACCATGCAGAAATAAATTACCGAGAGAGAGAGAGAGAGAGAGAGATGAGAGAGAGAGAGAGAGAGAGATTGTAAAATTATTATCCGCCAAATACCATTTATTGTTATCGTTACAAACAATCAAAAACTGAGAGAGAGAGAGAGAGAGAGAGAGAGAGAGAGAGAGATCTTTCTAGACGTATACGAATGCAGAAACAGAGATATGACCAAAGCTTTATATTTTCTAATCAATATGGAGAATCATTGATAAACATATATGTACGAAAAAGCTGGAATGATTAATAATGATAATTTTTCAACTAGCTAAAACTACGCAAAAATTTGCCACCTTTAAATCTATTAAAAATCGCCCGAAGGTAAAAGATGGACTATAACATTCTCTCTCTCTCTCTCTCCTCTCTCTCTCTCTCTCTCTCATAAATTATAAGTTGTGTCCTCTCTCTCTCTCTCTCTCTCTCTCTCTCTCTCTCTCATAAATTATAAGTTGTGTCCTCTCTCTCTCTCTCCTCTCTCTCTCTCTCTCTCTCCTTCACCCATGATATATTTTCTTTAGAAATTCCTCAAGTATCTTTTGTATAGGTAGCGTTCCATTTGTGAGAATACTGCACGTGATCCATCGAGGCATTTCGAACCATGAAAACATCCAGACATAATTTACAAATGTAGCGGTCAAAACCTTTCATTACATCACCAATCTGTAGTACTATAATCTTTCCGCTGAAAGAAATGAACTGCTAACAAGGGATCTATTAAAATTCCAACTTGAACAACAAAGCAAAAAGATTTCAACAGAGTCAAGTTGCATGAAATGTTTTTTTTTTCATGAATGGCGAGTAATGATAGTCCCAGGGGAAGTAAAAGTGTCTTCGCTGTAATTTATGATTGACAGATGATTGACAGATTTAAGCTTAGGATGGACATAGGTAGATGATGAGGGTCTGAATGGGGCCTGATGGAGTTCTCTCGCTGGATTTATGGGGTTTCATCAACAAACCTTTTGGATAAAGGATGACATATTACGAATGTGTTTGCTTTTAAATTGAACGTCCTACCTAAGAATGGAGAGAAATTTTTTAAAGTACAATGAAAACATGAGATAGCCTTATAGTAAGATGGGAAAGAGTTTTATATTTTTTGTAGGATATATATATATATATATATTGTGTGTGTGTGTGTGTGTGTGTGTTGTATCTTTATGTATATGTGTATACATTGACATAGATATAGATATAGCCCAATGATACACGTGCACGGATATGATGAGAGATCCAATCCACGAGGAGAGAGAGAGAGAGAGAGAGAGAGAGAGAGAGAGAGAGAGAGAGCAATCAATCCAAGAAGTGCGGAAATTTAGTTCAAGCATTTTAATGTTCAATTCCAAAGTCGTTTCCAGCATCGGTCAAAAGCCATGAAAAATTAATTCCATTAACCTCGAATTGAAAGACTTTTTTGCTTTTTTCGATTTTTCTTTTTTTTTATAAAAATATTCGATTTGAAGAATATTCAACACAACTGCATTGCGATGCAGCCTATAATGATTTTCCAATGCAGCGTCATGCAAAGCAGAGCCTGAATGCAATTATTTGCCGATTAATTAAACTTCTACCTCGGGCAAATTATTTTCCTTTTAAAGGGAACCGAGAATGAATGAGATTCTATAATTATATTATTTGAATGATTTATTTATTGAATCTGTTGTCTTTCATATTGTACCTATTTCATATTATTCTTTTAAATTGAGGTTTTAGGAAAATCAAGAATTTTTATAGATGGATTTTAGACATTGAAGAAAAGGTACTTGGTTGAAAAGGAACGAAAGTTCCATTGGACCACCTATGGCACTCGGGCACACTATTCTATCTTATTTCTCTTTCTCTTGTTATGTTAATATCTTTATAGTTTATTTAGGAAATATTTATTTTAATGTTTTTGCTCTCCTCAAAAATAATTTTTTCCTTTGTTTCCTTTCCTCACTTGGGCTATTTTCCCTGTTGGGGCCCCTGGGCTTATAAGCATCCAGCTTTTCCAAGTAGGGTTGTAGCTTAGCAAGTAATAATAATAATAATAATAATAATAATAATAATAATAATAATAATAATAATAATATTACTTTCCTGGAGTGAATTTTGGAGAACTCTAAACATTCTCGTTAGATTTTCATTTGTATTATAGTTTATTTGTTTGTGATAATTCAGTTCAGTATAATTATTGCTGTCAGTGAAATTAATTATTCTAATAAAATGTAATTCGAGTTTCTTATGGCAAATATGTCCCAATATATGAGTATATTTTTAAATAGATACACATATACTGTGTTCACACTAATATATATACAATTTTATATAATATATATCTACACACATATATATGTTTTTATGTATATATATATATATTATATATATATGTATATGTATATATTTATGTATATATACATATGTATTTATATGTATATATATATATATATATATATTCTATATATATAGAATAGGGATAGTATGAAAGAGGGCAGTGTATATAGGTATATACAGTATATGTGTATACATACTTACATACACACCTACATATATATATATATATATGTATGTATATATATATATATATATATATGTGTGTGTGTGTGTGTGTGTGTGTGTATGCGTGTGTGTGTACATATACATGTACATATGACATAAGTTTAAATAAATGTTATCAACATTTGAATTGGCCAAAACCATGTTGCAACGCTTCTGCTAACACTGCAATGATTTCAACTTCAATTTATTTCTCTGGATATTTTCAAAACTATTCGAATATTTTATCGCCTCGTATATTTTATGTATGTAACAGAAAAAAAAAAGAAATTTCATGCGCCATTTCCAATATTTCATAATTAAAGCATTGACGAAATGAGAACATATAAAAGTTTATATTCATGTTAATTCGAAACATCTAAATCCTTTGGAAAATAAGGGATTATGTCATATTCTCTGATTTGATGAAGTGCTCTACATTTCATCGAATTCAGGCGTTTTCCATGACTTTTATCAGACGAAAAAAAAATTATGCTAATTAGGAAAAGTTATGGATATCAATAACTGTGCTTTAAATATATATATATATATATATATATATATGGTGATGAAAACTGGCCAAACCGCAGTCATGAATTGACATGTTTAAAGGCCTCTCATGAATGACAGATGTAGGGACAGTGACATTACCCTAACAAGCAGGAAACTTGCCTAGAGACTGACCACATATACCTATGTTCAACACCCAAGCCCCATCTCTACCCAAGCAAGGATCAAAGAGGCCCCAGACAGTGTCTATTGATGACTCAGCAGGTAGACCTATAGGCTCCCCCAAACACTCCAACATTAGCTCACAAGGTGGTGAGGTTGCAACGACCAAAAGAACTAGAGTATTTGAGCGGGACTCGAACCCTACTCGGACGATTACCAGGTAAAGACGTTATCAAAAGCCCGTGAAAATTCCTTTGTCCTTCAGTGAAATAGAAATGGCTGAATTTGTTTCTGTTTGTGTTGTTGTTCAATATATGTATGTATGCATATATATGTACATGTAAATATATATATATATATATATATATATAGATAGATATGTATATATATGTATATATATAATTATATATACATACACACACACACACACACATATATATATATATATATATGTGTGTGTGTGTGTGTGTGTGTATATATAAATATATATATATATATATATATATATTATATATATATATATATATATATTTATCTATCTATCTATCAATTTATGACAGTCATAGCACTCTTGAAAAGGTCAATAATCTCACTGTATAAAACACACACCTCTACATATTTTTCATACAAGGAATAGGACATATATATATATATATATATATATGTGTGTGTGTGTGTGTGTGTGTGTGTTTAAGTGACCTGATTATTGTTGATGGCTCCAATTCTGAACCTGAGTAATCCCTTCCTTAATCTGATTCCATCTCTGCCCTCATCCCATCTTGATCTTCTCAATTGATTTTCCAAAGTCTTAGTTATTATCATAAATCCTTTACGATTACATTCTATTGCATAAATCCGGTTTAATCTTAATTTATGAGGTTCTTTTTGTTGTTTTTCCATCGTCTTTTAAGTTCACTTAATGTGTGTGTGTTGGTGTTATGGAGAGAACGCAACTTTAAAGAGATAAGGATCTGGTAGGGACAGATATGTGTCAACGTAGCTGTTAGGTACTAACAGAGAGGCTAGGTGAATATGAGTCAAGTTTATTTAACATGATATCGAGCTTATATACAAACAGTTGAATGCAAGAAGGTGATTAAAAGTAAAGTTAATTCAACCTTATAACGAGCTTATATACAAACAGTTGAATGCAAGAAGGTGGTTAAAAGTGAAGTTTATTTAACAAGATAACGAGCTTATATACAAACAGTTGAATGCAAGAAAGCGATTAAAAGTGAAGTTTATATAACAAGATAACGAGCTTATATACAAACAATTGAATGCAACAATGTCACAAACATTCAAACCTTGTAAAACATGCAAGGGAAAGCTTAATCAGGTTTTTCTGTAGTCAGTGCGGGAGAAAGCGAGAGATAAAAAAAAAGCAAAAGAATTACAATGTATGAGCGTGTATGAAACACGTTTGGTACTCAAGTAAAAACGGAACAGATGTGGCATCAAATAGGATTTATAGATTAGGCCGATTTCGCTTAAGCCACTTGTTTACATTCCTCCTCTTGTGACGATCTGCATGTTTGAATATTTGGTGGAAAAAACATTTAAAATTATGTTTTCTACCTAAAAATCAGTCTTTATTCATAGGTTCATTTGTGTGTGTGTGTGTGTGTGTGTGTTTGCTACCAGTTGATAAACACTTCTCTTGTAGTTTAATCTATTTCCTTGTTTCTTTTCCTCATTGGGCTATTTTTCCCCTGTTGTATTTGTGCATAGAGCATCCTGCTTTTCCAAATAGGTTTGTAGCCTCGCTAGCACTAATAATAATAATAATAATAGTAGTAAAATAATGACAATAATAATAATAATAATAATGATAATAATAATAATAATAATAATAATAATAATAATAATAATAATAATAACTAAAATGATGATAATAATGATAATATATCAATATTATATTATATCAATATATATATTTGAACGTATTTATATATTATATATATATATATTAGTATGTAAATACTATAATATATACTTTATATATAGAGACACATACATATATATGTACACACACACACACACACACACACATATATATATATATATATATATATACATACATAACTATAATCTCTCTTGATTTTAGATGACCAGAAAGATAATTACATTAGGAGACTATGAGTTTTACTAACCGGTCCGTCAGGGGTAAAGCACTTATGATACCAGTGAATGAGACCCACACTTTATAACCCCAGCTCCAAATATCTCTAACATTGTTGAGTTGAACGAAAGCAATATCAGCCTAATAGACTTATGACCGAAGGACGATATTCCTGGGCCATATATTCAAGCTGATATTCATGAATAAAATTTTCAGCTCATATCATGATAATAAATTGGGAATGAAATATTATATTGCTATATAAAAAAGTAAAATGAAATATATGGCATTTGCGCTCTAAAAAAGAGGAATCTATATACGATAGATATAAATTTCGAGGTATGGCGGATTTGTCATGTGCACACATAGGCCACGCACGCACTTGGGTATAACGAGCATATATATATATATATATATATATATACTGTATATATATATATACATGTATATATATATGTATATGTATATATGTGTGTGTGTCTACTGTATATTATATATGTGTGACATGTGTGTGTGTCTACTGTATATTATATATGTGTGACATGTGTGTGTGTGTATATATATACACACACACACATGTCACACATATATAATATACAGTAGACACACACACATATATATATATATACATATATATATATACATATATATATATATATATTATATCTATATATATATATATATATATATAGATATATATATATATATATATATGTCACACATATATAATATACAGTAAACACACACACATATATATATACATTATATATATATATATATATATATATGTATATATATGTGTGTGTGTGTGTCTACTGTATATTATATATGTGTGACATGTGTATATATATATATATATATATTTGTTTGTGTGTTTGTGTGTGTATATATATACTGTACATTATGTGTGTGTGACCATATATATATATATATATATATAAACTTTTCAGTAATCATTCAGATGATAATTACAAAGGTTATCATAACAATAATGAAAAAAAAAAAAACACCACATCGGATCTTTCAATTAAGAAATGGGTCTGTACACAATGATACTTTCCACGACCTCATTAAAAGTCTAATCACTTATCACATTAAAAGTCTAATCAGTTAACAGGCTCCATTGTTTCGCTAATCACCTCGTGAGCTCTAATCACGATGATGGCCCGTTTTCTGTTGGTGTTTTGTTTACCTCTGACGGTCATCCGTCTTTACTCCGAAGGGAGAGGTTCTTGGACTCCGTCTAAAAGAGGAAATATGTCTTTTGGAGGGATATTTTGAGGTGGATAACTTTATCCTCGTCATTAGTGCATACAAGGGTTACTGTTTTTTAAATGTATGATTATTCTAATGTTTATTTTAAAACATACAGCAGATTTTATTCATGCTTGTGTAAACTTATACATATTCATGCCTATATACATGTAAATGTATATATATATATATATATATATATATATTTATATATATGTATGTATATGTGTGGTATTTATTTATAGACATATACATAAAGGGATAATTTGGTGGCGCATAATGATATACGAGTTACTTAGATTTATTTTATCTTTTTCATGCCTACTGAGAGAGAGAGAGAGAGAGAGAGAGAGAGAGAGAGGGAGAGAGAGGGAGAGAGAGAGAGGAGAGCTTCTACAGGCGATAACACAAAAGAGAATAGGTTTATTTCGTCCGTCCTAAGTTTCCTTCAGTATAGGAACCCAAAGGCAAAACTCATCCCTTTAATTTCTTTGTCCTAATTCCTTGGTCACCTTTGACCTGAAATAGCAGAAGCCTCGGAGTGTACTTCTTTGGATCCTTCTCTCTGGTTACGGTTCACTTTCCATTTGCCTACACATACACCTGATAGTCTGGCCTATTCTTTACAGATTCTCCTCTGTCCTCATATATCTGACAACACTGAGATTACCAAACAAGTCCTTCTTCACCCAAAGAGTTAATTACTGCAATGCAATTGTTCAGTGGCTACTTTCCTCTTGGTAAGGGTAAAAGAGACTTTAGCTAAGGTAAGCAGCTCTTCTAGGACAAGGACACTACAAAATCAAACCATTATTCTTGGGTAGTGCCAATAGCCTCTGTACCCTAGACTGCCACTGTTTTGGATTATAGTTCTCTTGTTTGAGGGTACACTCGAGCATGCTGTTCTATCTCTCTCCATGCCTGCTTTTTTTTTTTTTTTATAGTTTTTATATTTTTCTATGGAAGATGTATTATAATGTTGTTACTGTTCCTAGACTATTTTATTTTTATTATTTATTATTTTTCGGGTAGTTTACTTATTTTCCTTGTTTCCTTTCCTTACTGGGCTATTTTTCCCTGTTGGAGCCCTTGGGCTTATAGCATTTCTCATATACAATTAAGGTTGTAGCTTAGTTTGTAATAATAATAATAATAATAATAATAATAATAATAATAATAACAACAACACTGGCAAACATCATTATGAATAGATCTTCAGTTTTCTACTTACAAGATAAATGAGTTTTTTTTTTTTTTTTTTTTTTTTAGCATCAATGGGATGAGGTTGCAACCCTATGCCAATGCCAAACACTGCCCAAGTGATGAATAAAATTAAAAACAGCTTAAGTCAACTGATTGAAAGGCCATAACTGTGAGAAAGAAGTTGAATTTATTATTATTATTATTATTATTATTATTATTATTATTATTATTATTATTATTAGTCAAGCTACAACCCTAATTCGAATAGCAAGATGCTATAAGCCCAAGGGTTTTAATAGGGAAAAATAGCCCAGTGAGGAAAGGAAATAAGGAAATAAATAAATGATGAGAACAAATTAAAAATTAATCATTCTAAAAACAGTAGCAACGTCAAAACAGATATGTCATAAACTATATAAAGACTCATGTCAGCCTGGTCAACACGAAAACATTTGCTCCTACTTTGAACTTTTGAAGTTCTACTGATTCAACTACCCGATTAGGAAGATCATTCCACAACTTGGTAACAGCTGGAATAAAACTTCTAGACTACTGTGTAGTATTAAGCCTCATGATTCATCTCCTGAATTCATACTATCAGCAGTAAATAAAGGGTTGTTACTCATACCAGATAAATGTACATTTTGTCAATACCAAATTGCTTTTATTCAAAATAGTTCATGTTATTGGAAGTAAAGTTACACATACTTATATAAAGGGAACATGTTTCTAATGTAAACAGAATGAAGACCTCTCTCTCTCTCTCTCTCTCTCTCTCTCTCTCTCATGGTATGAAACAATTCTTGTTTGGTTAATCTATCTGAACCTGTGTTAATAATCTGACATTTATTTCCACCATAGACATAACTCTCTCTCTCTCTCTCTCTCTCTCTCTCTCTCACGGCATGAAACAATTCTTGTTTGGTCAATTTTCTGAAGCTATGTTAATAATCTGACATTTATTTCCACCATAGACATAACTCTCTCTCTCTCTCTCTCTCTCTCTCTCTCTCTCACGGCATGAAACAATTCTTGTTTGGTCAATTTATCTGAAGCTATGTTAATAATCTGACATTTATTTCCACCGTAGACATAACTGCGTGAACATATCTATTCCAAAACCATTTTCCCGAGCACCACATACGTCCAACATTAAATATCGCTTAGCACATAATCACCTCAACATTAATTTTATGTATAATATCACATTCAACCTTGTTTCCATTATTCATTATTCATTACGAGCTACACTGTGTCATTTCACTCGCTCAAAAGCCCTGGGCCATTAGCGTTTGGCGGAATATTATCTAAATCTAAATGTAAATTGCTGCGTGAGAGTATGATTAAAGTATGGCCTTTGTGAATTCGTCGGGAAATATTTTTATTCTTTACATATGAAAGGGTTAGCGAACCTAATTTTTTATTACTCACTTATGGCCTAATATCCTTATGTGTGTGTATATATATATATATATATATATATGTGTGTGTGTGTGTGTGTGTGTATAGATAATATATGTATATATATATGTATATATATATATGTATATATATATGTGTCTGTGTATAGATAACATATATATATATATATATATATAACACATATAGATGTATATATATATATATATATATATGTATATATACATATATATAGGCCTATACATATAATGTATATTTTTATATGTATATATATATTTCTATGTGTATGTATATGAACACACACACACACACACACACACACATATATATATATATATATATATATTTGTATGTTTGTATGTATGTATAGGTATATCTGTTGGTCTACATATATTTTTATATATACACATTTGGTTCCGTTTGAATTGGTGTATTTTACGTAATAAATGGATGACATTTTATCAAATTTTGTCATTTGATACGGATACGATATGTAATTTAACGTAAAAAGAAAAATATTATTAGCTCTGATAAATGAAGAAAGTATGAAACTCGTTGCGGAAAGCTTTAAGCTAATCTGTTTTCATTGCTGTCATTTTGCAGTTTGTTGATGGATTTCGAAAGAAATAGTTATTTCAGGGGTCACTGGTATAACAGATATTGAGACTACCTGAGATACATCAAGGAGATGATAATAATAATAATAATAATAATAATAATAATAATAATAATAATAATAATAATAATAATTATAATGATAATAATAATATTCATAATAATAATATTAATAATAATAATGTTTTAAATTTTCATTTATGGGAAATTTTCACGATAATTTTATTATTAAATCTTGCAGAAAACCATAAAAGGCCTGTTAAAGTGGCAATAGGCTGTATTAAACTTTCTCTCTCTCTCTCTCTCTCTCTCTCTCTCTCTCTCTCTCTCTCAAGCTACATATCCATTACCATATTATATTCCTGTCAACTAAGCGCCCAACTAAACTTAGTTGAAGACCTCAACTATTTATTGAATATAAGCCTTTGACTGTATTGTTACTCTACATGAAGTGCATAAAATCAAAAGTGTATTTATTATTTTAAAGCAGTGGTGACAGACTTATTATATATCAAGTTTGTTTTTTTCTTGACTCTAGATGTAAACAAAAGACAGAAATCATCAGCGCCATCTATTGCAAACGAGCCTTACTAACGAGGGAAAGGGCTCACAAATCCCAGCGACTTTCCGGTCTTCCATTTGCTATCTTTGCAGTTACATCAGTATTATGAAGACCAGACGGGAAAAAAAACTCCATAGTAACAAGAGAAACATGTTTCTATTTTCTCTCGACCTCTCTTCAAGAGGCTCTCAGGAGAGGCCAGCTCTAAGGATCATCCGTTGTAAATCCTTCTCGAGTGAAAAAGTCCAGTTCCTCCTTGGCAACTTGCTCCAAGTACTGTAGGAAGAAGGTAGGAGAGGCTGCTCGTTTGTTAAGGATTTCGTCCTAGCATCGTCTGTGAAGGGGAGCTAACGAAGGAGAAGAGGCTCTCGACGCCCTGGGAACTATAAGTGCTAAGTCCTACTTATCCTTTCTTTTGTGGAGTGTTCTCCAAAGTAACGGCGCTCTTCATTCTCTCTCTCTCTCTCTCTCTCTCTCTCTCTCTCTCTCTCTCTCTGTAGTTTACAGACCCCCAAATACTAAGGAGTTTGACATAATAATAGAAAAAATAGATGATATATATAGAAACCATAAAGACTGGAATATACTCCTATCCGGAGATTTTAACTTCCCTTTCGTGGATTGGAAAGAACGGATAGAAGAAAGTGGTTGTATGTATACATATTAAAAAGAGATTAATAGTAGCGCAGAAGATAGAGGCAATTTGAAAAGCTTCAAGATATGCTATTAGAACATAATATGCAACAAAGAAACCACATTCCAACAAGAAAGGAAAATGTCCTAGATCCAGTATTTGTGAATGAGGTGAATTATGTTAAAGAAATAATAGTGTATAACACGGGAATTTCAGACCACAATGTCATAGAATTGATAGGCCATTCCAAAGCAAGCGATCGCAGAATTAATAAAAGCACAAAACTTTGGGAAGGATATGGAAAATATGATTTTTACTGTAAGAATATAAAATGATCAGAAATAAATGAAGAACTGAATAAAGAATGGAAAAATGTATTTGTAAGTGATAATATACAGGTAAATACGGACATACTGTACAAAATACTGGAGAAAATTGTTGAAAAATATGTACCGAAAAAAAAAAACAATAAACAAAAGACGTGCATACCAAGAGACAGAAAGATCTTATTTCAGAAAATTAGAAATTGGAAGAAAAATCTTGCAAAAGAAAAAAATGTGTGGAAAATGAGGGAAATAAAATGTAAGATAGAAAATGCAGAACAAAAGATTATACAGTCGAAAGAAAATGAAAAAAGGGACTCAGAAGAAAGGACACTTCAAAATATAAAAAAACCCCAAAGTACTTTACTCTTATGCAAAAAAAAAATGAATAAAGGGAGATTAGAAATAGGCCCTCTAAGACTTGAAGGACGGCCAACGAATGAAAAAAAAGGAAA
>NC_090739.1:124985728-124993228 GCF_036898095.1 Palaemon carinicauda
GTAAGTACAGCTTATCAAAATAAGAAAATTCGTTAATAAACGAAAAATATAGAGTTAGGGAGCTAATTTATTTCCTGTTTTCTCTAACATATTTATAATTCATTACATAAAAACATAAAATTTAATCCGTGAATCTTTAAGCGTAATACGTTCACCAAAAACTGATACATATTTAATTATACACAAGTTTTTCCACCCTTCATCCTTCTCGTTTCTCTAAAAGGCTTTCATAGTGATAGATATGCGATTTTGGGCCTTGACAACTGGCGCTAGGTCCAGAAGGCCAATCAAAGACGAGGGACAACGGGGTTGGGGGCGGGGGGGGGGACCTTACCGTTGCAATATAAGGTCAAATCAATAATAGGTTGGGCAGTAAGATGAAAGGAAGGCGGTACATAGAAATGCAGAAAGGTCAAAAGTACAAAGCGCATATAGACCATCGAAGGACTGCAAATAGCTCTTTATTAACTAGAGTCCCGAGCCGTCAATTATGACGTCTGAATATTTAAATAGATCTGTACGCGCACACACACAGATTCAACCCCCCCCCCCCTTCCTAACTACAGCCCGCTGATTCGGCAATTTGAGGGAGAGTGTTACCTCTCGGGGTATACCCAAGGCCAATATATTGGCCTTGGGTATACCTTTCTCACCAGGGATGAGTACTCCTCCCCCCCCCAAGCGTAAATAAATACTCACACATATACGGTATATATATATATATATATATATATATATATATATATATATATATATATATATATATATATATAATATATATATGTGTGTGTGTGTATGTATACTGTGTAATCAGATACCGGCTCTTCATTATATATGGGAGATACCAGTATTACATGGCAAAAGGGATGAGGTCGCTATACATTTTTCTTCTTGATATCAGCGGAGGCTGGGATTCATTCAGAGCAGTGAAGGCTAACAGTCACTACGCTGGGAGTAATCTACGGACCTAGCAAGCATTTGCCAAGTACTGCAACAGTGAGTCACTTTCGAAAGATGAACTCAGGTGTTCTCACATCTATAGCCATGGGATTTTAGTTTCTATGATTTTCTGTTCTTGGGATATAAGAAAATTAGATTTTCATTCAGCTGTCTGCTGTTAGAGACCTGCATCTTCGGCCTTGACCTTTCATCCTCTTTGTTTGTTTTATACATTCACGAATTCTGTTGCAAGTTTCCTTGAACAAGCGTGTGTGTCGATCGTTATTCTCTTAACATTCTACTGTATTTTCTGTAATTGCTTACACCTGTTTCTACAGAGAACAAAATCACAATTTGAAAGTGAACTATATTTCTTACAAAAAATATGATTTTTTTTTCAAAGTAACTCAAAAGTTATCCCATGTTTTTATTTATTTTGAAATTGTCTCCCTATTCTAAGGTAGGACGTTCAGAATAAAAGCAAACCGATTTGTAATATGTCATCCTTTATCCAAAAGGTTTGTTGATGAAACCCCATAAATCTTCCAAGAACTCCATCAGGCCCCATTAAGACCCTCATCATCTACCTATGTCCATCCTAAGCCTTAAATCTGTCAATCATCTGTCAATCATAAATTACAGTAAAGACACTTTTACTTCCCCTGGGGTTATCATTACGCGCCATTTCCCGAAAAAAAAATTACATGCAATTTGACTCTGTTTAAACCTTTTGCTTTGTTGTTCAAGCTGGAATATTAATAGATCCCTTGTTGGCAATTCATTTCTTTTCAGATGGAAGATCATTGCACGACAGAATGGCGATGTAATGAAAGGTTTTGACCGCTACATTTGTAAATTATGTCTGGATGTTTTCATGGTTCGAAATGCCTTGATGGATCACGTGCAGTATTCTTCCAAATGGAACGCTACCTATACAAAAGATACTTGAGGAATTTTCAAAGAAAATATGTCATGGGTAAAGGGGAGAGAGAGAGAGAGAGGAGAGAGAGAGGAGAGAGAGAGAGAGAGAGAGAGAGAGAGAGAGAGAGAGAGAGAGAGAGAATGTTATAGGCCATCTGTTACCAGCTTTTTCGTACATATATTTTTATCAATGAATTTCACAACTGATTAGAAAATATAAAGCTTTGGTCATATCTTCTCTATTTCTGCATTCGTATACGTCTAGAAAGATTCTCTCTCTCTCTCTCTCTCTCTCTCTCTCTCTCTCTCTCTCTCTCTCTCGTTTATATGAGTGTGCGCAGGCACCCGTATTTGCCCCGCAAACTCGTGAACATTAAATCCCTGTCGTTACTCCCATTGAATTAATAAATTCCAGGCATCTGTTTTCCTGCCTTCACTCGAAATAGCTTCCACCTATTTCCAGAGCTTTGAAAACAATATCCACTAAATCCAGTTGAACTGGAGCCATGTTTCTGAAGAGATTTACTGCTACTTTCATTATGTGCTTGGTCCTCACCAATGTTTACAATTTAGGCTGATTTCGTAAAAGGTTTGGCCAAATTTCGAATGAGATTTTTATGGTGTATATCCTTAGCTGTTGGAATATTCAATGTATATAGATATTTCTCTACGTCTTTAAATTATGATTAATAATTCATTCTTATTTTTATTGTTTTTACCATAGCCTCTGTACCATGGTCTTCCTCTGTCATGGGTTAGAATTCTCTAGCTTGAGGGTACACTCGAGCACACTATTCTATCGAATTTTTTCTTCTTGTTTTGTTAAAGTTTTATACTTTGTATGGGAAATATTTATTTTAATGTTTTTACTGTTCTTAAAAATATTTTATTTTTGCTTCTTTCCTTTCCTCAGTGGGCTATTTTCCCAGTTGGGGCCCTGGGCTTATAGTATCCTGCTTTTCCAACTAAGGTTGTTTTAGCAAGTAATAATAATGATAATAATAATAACTACAGTGGATTATGTGCAGCTTAATAGCTGTGAACAGCACAAGTAATATTTCTTAAATAATTGTTCACTATATCTTAATTAGCAAGTATTTTGGCGAGCATTTTATATATATATATATATATATATATATATATATATATATATATATATATATATATATATATTATTTATATATGTATATATATATATATATATATATATATATATTTATATATATATATATATATATATATATATATATATATATATATATATATATATATATATATATATATATATATATATGTATATATATACACACACATAAACATGCATACATACATAAATAAACCCTCTTTCAGCCAGATATGCCCTTATATTTTAAAGGTAATTGCTTGATATACGAATATTTAATATTTCAATTTTAATTGTCTCTTCAATTACTTCCCATTTAAACTTTCCTTGTTTAAACTTGAACGGATATTAAACCGAAGAAATGGAATGTAATTAATTACCTAGGATTTCTTTATTGCTGATATTTTTGAGTTAGGAGGAAAAAAAATATATATCATGATTTTAAAATGCAATTTGTGTCCTTGCCACTTTGAAGCATTTTTAAGAATCGATGTATATAAAAAAAAATATTCGAATGAATCCCTTTCATATGCATGTATAAAAACATTCATTTTTCAGAAGAAATACATTTTAAAAGGGGAACATGCTTTTGGGGTCTTCAGTGCACGAAACCCTAATATGTTTCTTTTCCTGAAAACAAATATTCAAATATATAGAATGTACATTCGAAAACACTTTTTATCTCCTATTGCAAACACATGTGGGAACTGGCAAGGAATATAAAGAACACTGTAATATCTTCCGCTTGGCAAAGCATTTCTCTCTCTCTCTCTCTCTCTCTCTCTCCTCTCTCTCTCTCCTCTCTCTCTCTCTCTCTCTCTCTCTCTCTCTCTCTCTCTCTCTAAAAAGCTACAATAATGGAATATGAGAACAATGAAATAAAAATAAAAAAGAATTTGCATGATTCTCTCTCTCATCTCTCTCTCTCCTCTCTCTCTCTCTCTCTCTCTCTCTCTCCTCTCTCTCTCTCTCTCTAAAAAGCCTACAATTAATAGAATATGAGAACAATGAAATAAAAATAAAAAAAACATTATCTCTCTCTCTCTCTCTCTCTCTCTCTCTCTCCTCTCTCTCTCTCTCTCTCTCCTCTCTCTCTCTCTCTCTAAAAAAGCTACAATAATAGAATATGAGAACAATGAAATAAAAATAGAATATTTCCATGATTCTCTCTCTCTCTCTCATCATCTCTCTCTCTCTCTCTCTCTCTCTCTCTCTCTCTCTCTCTCTCTCTCTCTCTCTCCTCTAAAAAAAGCTACAATAATAGAATATGAGAACAATGAAATAAAAATAGAATATTTCCATGATTCTCTCTCTCTCTCTCTCTCTCTCTCTCTCTCTCTCTCTCTCTCTCTCTCTCTCTCTCTCTCTCTCTCCTCTCCTCTCTCTGAAAACCTACAATAATAGAATATGAGAACAATGAAGTAAAAATAAAAACATTTCCATGATTCTCTCTCTCTCTCTCTCTCTCTCTCTCTCTCTCTCTCCTCTCTCTCTCTCTCTCAAAAGCTACAATAATAAAATATGAGAACAATGAAATAAAAATAAACGTAACATTTCCATGATTTTCTCTCTCTCTCTCTCTCTCTCTCTCTCTCCTCTCTCTCTCTCTCTCTCTCTCTCTCTCTCTCTCTCTCTCTCTCTCTCTCTCTCCAAAAGCTACAATAATAGAATATGAGAACAATGAAATAAAAAAAAACATTTCCATGATTCTCTCTCTCTCTCTCTCTCTCTCTTCTCTCTCTCTCTCTCTCTCTAAAAACCTACAATAATAGAATATCAGAACAATGAAGTAAAAATAAAAAAATTTCCATGATTCTCTCCTCTCTCTCTCCTCTCTCTCTCTCCTCTCTCTCTCTCTCTCCTCTCTCTCTCTCTCTCTCTCTCTCTCAAAAGCTACAATAATAAAATATGAGAACAATGAAATAAAAATAAAAGAAACATTTCCATGATTTTCTCTCTCTCTCTCCTCTCTCTCCTCTCTCTCTCTCTCTCCTCTCTCTCTCTCCTCTCTCTGCTCTCTCTCTCTCTCTCTCTCTCTAAAAAGCTACAATAATAGAATATGAGAACAATGAAATAAAAATGAAAAATCATTTCCATGATTCTCTCTCTCTCTCTCTCTCTCTCTCTCTCTCTCTCTCTCTCTCTCTCTCTCTCTCTCTCTCTCTCTCTCTCTCTCGTTAACAATTTGTGAAACAATTTCCGTAGGAATTAATTGTGGCTGCAGTATCATAATTTATTTATTTCAAAATTGTTTTTATTGATTTCTGTAGAATTGTCTAACAATGTTTATGATAATATTCTATATATGATGATAATTTATTTACCTAGTGCTATTAGTAAATGATTCTAGCTTTTTTGTAATTTCTTTTAAGCAACATTAAATATATTGTAATATAGCGATTATGTATTATGAATTTTGTTTAAAAAACACAAAGTCAAACATTCTTTTAACTTAGATTTGATGCAGAAATTATATACTCGCTATTGCCTTTCTCTTATGATAACATACTAGTTCGCATATATCATGCGAGAAAATATCTAAAACATTATGAAACATAACCTTTAACCCATGCAAGTGGTGCCAGGAAGCTGTTCGCAAACAAACACACCCACAAATAGCAAACACACTATCAAGGGTGAAAACATAACCTCCTTCCAACATTTTGGCGGAGGTGAATATATTATTAGATTGGAATAATATAGTGAAGGAGCGTGCAGTAGAAACACTAAAATGAGAGAAAGAAAAGTTAAATCAAAATATATCTACAACTGAAAAAATAATATAATACTGAGATGTAATTGGAAACATGTAAATATGTATTATGTAAATATGTATTAATGGAAATACAAAGACTAAATAGTTTTTTACCAGTGAAAGATTACAATGTATAGCAAGTCTCATAAATAATCTAAGAAGAATTATTTATTTAATTCACTCAAATAATCTAAGAAGAATTATCTATTAAAATCTCTTAAATAATCTAAGAAGAATTATGTTTTTAAGTCTCTTAAATGATTTAAAAAGGAATGATCTATTTAAGTCTCTTAAATAATCTAAGAAGAATTATCTTAAAATCTCTTAAATAATCTAAGAAGAATTATCTTAAAATCTCTTAAATAATCTAAGAAGAATTATCTTAAAATCTCTTAAATAATCTAAGAAGAATTTTCTATTCAAGTCTCTCCAAAAATCCAAGGTTTGATTGATTGATTATAAGTTTTCTGGCATTCTGACATCTAGAAAATCCAAGGAGAATGATCTATTTAAGTATCTTGAATAATTTAAAAAAAAAAAAAATGATTGTCTAAGTCTCTTAAATGATTTAAGAACATTTATCTACTAAGTCTCTTAAATAATCTTAAAAGAATTATCAATTTTAATCTCTTACATAATTTAAGTAGAATTATCTATTTAAGTCTAATGAATAATATAAGAAGAATGATATATTTGGATTTCTTAAATAATTTAAGAAGAATTATATATTCAATTCTCTTGAATAATCTAAGATGAAAAATCTTTGTGGCCAAAAAGAAACAGGAAAGAAACCAGTTTTAATAAGGTTCTTCATATCGTGCGGACCATGAAAATTTCTCTTCAGAATTCCTCTCTTGGAATAATAAAAAAAGGACAATATTTTCTTTTGTAAGAAAGTTTCATTAGTTCCAAGAGGGATTCGTGACTGTCTTAACGAAGAGGGAAAAAGTACAACTTCGTTGATTTATGTTTTGCTGATGGGCGCTGAAGAAGAGGCCACTGGCAGACGTCAAAGGGGTTAGTGGAGGTAAATTTGACGGATGTTGACAGATAGTACATTATATAAGATCATTACACTAAATTATTATTATTATTATTATTATTATTATTATTATTATTATTATTATTATTATTACTTGCTAAGCTACAACCCTAGTTGGAAAGGCAGAATGCTATGAGCTTAGGGGCTCCAACAGGGGAAAATAGCCCAGTGAGGAAAGGAAACAAGGAAGAATATTTTAAGAATAAAATAAATATCTCCTATGTATAACAACTTTAACAAAACAAGAGTAAGAGAAACAAGACAGAACAGCGTGCCCGAGTGTACCCTCAAGCAAGAGAACTCTAACCCAAGAACAGTGGAAGACCATGGTACAGAGGATATGGCACTATCCAAGACTAGAGAGCAATGGTTTGATTTTGGAGTGTCATTCTCCAAAAAGAGCTAGATAATCTCAGTGATGTCAGGTGTATGAGGACATCGGAGAATATGTAAAGAATAGACCAGAATATTTGGTGTGTTTGTGTGTAGGCAAGGGGAAAATGAATCGTAACCAGAGAGAAGGATCCAATGTAGTACTGTCTGGACAGTCAAAGGGCCCCATAACTCTCTAGCGGTAGTATCTCAATGGGTGGCTGGTGCCCTGGCCAACCTACTACCAAAAGTATAGTCATTACATCATACGTCAATGTCATTATAAGGTTTTGATTATATATAGGTTATGATAAACATGTTATCTGCTTGAGGGTACACTCGGGCACA
>NC_090739.1:125003228-125005728 GCF_036898095.1 Palaemon carinicauda
TTATTATTATTATTATTATTATTATTATTATTATCTTTATTTGTATTAACAGTATTATTATTATTATTATTATAAATATTATTATTATTTATTATTATTATTATTATTATTATAATTATTAAAACCTTCATAAAAACGAAACGCACACGCAACACTTAACGATCATCACATTAATGAAACACCACATTCTTTTAAAAAAAAAAAAAAAAAAAAAAAAAAAAAAAAAAAAAAAAAAAAAAAAAAAAAAACAATAAGGAAATTAGAAGAGCTAGGGATAATAAGGCGTCAATTCCCAACACGCAAAAGGTCGTTATGTAATCGGAGGCATTTAGCATTTCGTTTGACCTTTTTGGTGATGTCATTAGCGTGGCACAAAGTGGAGGTACTTCCGCCTGTTAATCGATTCGTCCACGTATACTGTATACTGCGCAATGTCGTTGAAGGCTTTGCTGTCAAGAGTACATTTTGTGAACTTCAAATAGAGCGGTAATTTGATGTAGGTAGTAGTTGGGCCAGGGCACCAGCCAGCCGTTGAGATACTACCGCTAGAGAGTTATTGGATCCTTTGAGTAACCAGGCAGTACTAGATTGGATCCCTCTCTCTTGTTAGGGCTCATTTTCCTCTGTCCTCTTACACCTGACAACACTAAGATCACCAAACAGTACTTCTTCACTCAGGGTGTTAACTACTGCAGTGTAATTGTTCAGTGGCTACTCTCCTCTTGGTAAGGGTAGAAGAGACTCTTTAGCTATGGTAAGCAGATTTTCTAGGAGAAGGACACTCCAAAATCAAACCATTGTTCTCTAGTCTTGGGTAGTGCCTCTGTACCATGATTTTCCACCGTGTTGGGTTTGAGTTCTCTTGCTTGAGGGTACACTCGGGCACGCTTTTTCTTTCTTGTTTCTCTTCCTCTTGTTTTCATGAAGGTTTTATAGTTTATAAATGATACATATAATTCATTGTTATTAATTATCTTCAAATATTTAATTTTGATAGTTATTACTTAGTGACAAAATTTGGAAGGGTATGTGAGAGAAGGAAGTTGAGAGTTAATGTGGGTAAGAGTAAGCTTATGAAAGTTACGAGAAGGGAAGGTAGTGCGAGGTTGAATGTCATGTTGAATGGAGAGTTACTTGAGGAGGTGGATCAGTTTAAGTACTTGGGGTCTGTTGTTGCAGCTAATGGAGAGTGGAAGCAGATGTATGTCAGAGAGTGAATGAAGGTTGCAAAGTGTTGGGGGCAGTTAAGGGGGTAGTAAAAAATAGAGGGTTGGGCATAAATGTAAAGAGAGTATATGAGAAAGTGATTGTACCAACTGTGATGTATGGATAGGAGTTGTGGGGAATGAAAGTGAGGGAGGGACAGAAATAGAATGTGTTTGAGATGAAGTGTCTAAGGAGTATGGCTGGTGTATCTCGAGGAGATAGGGTTAGGAACGAAGTAGTGAGGGTGAGAACGGGTGTAAGAAATGAGTTCCCAGCTAGAGTAGATATGAATGTGTTGAGGTGGATTGGCCATGTTGAGAGAATGGAAAATGGCTGTCTGCTAAAGAAGGTGATGAATGCAAGAGTGTATGGGAAAAGATTAAGAGGAAGGCCAAGGTTTGGGTGGATGGATGGAGTGAAGGAAGCTCTGGGTGATAGGAGGATAGATGTGAGAGAGGCAAGAGAGCGTGCTAGAAATAGGAATGAATGGCGAGCGATTGTGACGCAGTTCCGGTAGGCCCTGCTGCTGCCTCCGATGCCTTAGATGACCGCGGAGGTAGCAGCAGTAGGAGATTCAGCGTTATGAAGCTTCATCTGTGGTGGATAACGGAGGAGGGTGGGCTGTGGCACCCTAGCAGTACCAGCCGAATTCGGTTGAGTCCCTCGTCAGGCTGGGAGGAACGTAGAGAGGAGAGGTCCTCGCCCTTTTTTTTTATTTGTTTGATGTCAGCTACCTCCCAAAATTGGGGGAAGTGCCTTGGTATTTGCATGTATGATTACTTCTCTTCCAGTTTATTTATTTAGTGGTTTCCTTTCCTCATTGGGCTGTTGGAGCCGTTGGGCTTATGGCAGCATGCTTTTTCAACTAGAGTTATAGCTTAGCTTGTAATAATAATAATAATAATAATAATAATAATAATAATAATAATAATAATAACAACCTTCATTTGAATAGATTTGTGTAGTTTATATATATATATATATATATATATATATATATATATATATATATATATATATATATATATATATATACATACATATACACTTGTATAAATATGCTTTTGTAAATATATTCATGTACACATATAAATATATGTATATGAATAAGTATATATATATATATATATATATATATATATATATATATATATATATATATATATATATATATATGTGTGTGTGTGTGTGTGTGTAGTATTATATATATACATATATATATATATATATATATATATATATATATATATATATATATATATATATATATATATATATGTGTGTGTGTGTGTGT
>NC_090739.1:125010728-125018228 GCF_036898095.1 Palaemon carinicauda
GAATATAATTATAGAATTTCATTAATTCTCGTTCCCTTCAAAAGGAAAATAATTTGCCAGAGGTAGAAATTTAATTAAACGGCAAATAATTGCATTCAGGCCCTGCTTTGCATGATGCTGCATTGGAAAATCATTAATAGGCTGCATCGCAATGCAGTTGTGTTGAATATTCTTCAAATCGAATATTATTATAAAAAAGAAAAATTGAAAAAGCAAAAAAGTCTTTCAATTGAAGGTTGATGGAATTAATTTTTCATGGCTTTTGACCGATGCGAGAAACGACTTTGGAATTGAACATTAAAATGCTTGAATAAATTTGCGCCACTTCTTGGATTGATTGCTCTCTCTCTCTCTCTCTCTCTCTCTCTCCTCTCTCTCTCTCTCTCTCTCTCTCTCTCTCTCTCTCTCTTGCAAGCAGATATTGTGGGTTAGTTGTTTCGTCAAAACCGTGTACGCGTATTAATGGCTATATCTATATCTATATGTATCTATCTCAATATATACACATATACTAAAAGATACACAGACACACACACACACACATATATATATATATATATATATATATATATATATATATATATATATATATATATATATATATACAGGAATTTGCAATATAAGGTCAAATCAATAATAGTTTGGGCAGTAAGATGAAAGAAAGGCGGTACAGAGAAATGCAAAATGGTCAAAAGTACAAAGCGTATATAAACCATCGAAGGACTGCAAATAGCTCTTTATTAACTAGAGTCCCGAGCCGTCAATTATGACGTCTGAATATTTAGATAGATCTGTACGCACGCACAGACACACATTCAACCCTCCCCCCCTTCCTAACTACAGCCCGCTGATTCGGCAATTTGAGGGAGAGTGTTACCTCTTGGGGTATACCCCTCTCACCGGGGATGAGTACTCCCCCCCACCCTCCCTGATCGTGACAGAAAATAAATACTCACACATATACGGTATATATATATATATATATATATATATATATATATATATATATATATATATATATATATATATATATATATGTGTGTGTGTGTGTGTGTGTGTGTGTGTGTGTGTGTGTATTCAGATACCTGCTCTTCATTATACATGGGAGATACCAGTATTACATGGCAAAAGGGATGAGGTCGCTATACATTTTTCTTCTTGATCTCAGCGGAGTCTGGGATTCATTCAGAGCTGTGAAGGCTAACAGTCACTAAGCTGGGAGTAATCTACGGACCTAGCAAGCATTTGCCAAGCACTGCAACAGTGAGTCACTTCGTCACTTACACTGATTCACTTTTCGAAAGATGAACTCAGGTTTTCCCACATCTATTACCATGGGATTTCAGTTTCTATGATTTTCTGTTCATGGGATATAAGAAAATTAAATTTTCATCCAGTTGTCTTCTGTTAGACACCTGCATCTTGGGCCTTGACCTTCCGTCCTCTTTGTTTATTTTATACATTTACGAATTGTGTTGCAAGTTTCCTTAAACAAGCGTGTGTGTCGATCGTTATTCTCTTAACATTCTACTGTATTTTCTTTAATTGCTTACACCTGTTTCTACAGAGAACAAAATCACAATTTGAAAGTGAACTATATTTCTTACAAAATATGTTTTTTTTTTTTTTCAAAGTAACTCAAAAGTTATCCCATGTTTTTATTTATTTTGAAATTGTCTCCCTATTCTAAGTTAGGACGTTCAGAATAAAAGCAAACGCATTCGTAATACGTCATCCTTTATCCAAAAGGTTTGTTGATGAAACCCCATAAATCTTCCAAGAACTCCATCAGGCACCATTAAAACACTCATCATATACCTATGTCCATCCTAAGCCTTAAATCTGTCAATCATAAATTACAGTGAAGACACTTTTACTTCCCCTGGGGCTATCATTACTCGCCATTTCCCGAAAAAAAAAAAATACATTTCATGCAACTTCACTCTGTTGAAACCTTTTGCTTTGTTGTTCAAGCTGGAATTTTAATAGATCCCTTGTTGGCAATTCATTTCTTTTCAGATAGAAGATCATTGCACGACAGAATGGCGATGTAATGAAAGGTTTGACCGCTACATTTGTAAATTATGTCTGGATGTTTTCATGGTTCGAAATGCCTTGATGGATCACGTGCAGTATTCTTCCAAATGGAACGCTACCTATACAACAGATACTTGAGGAATTTTCAAAGAAAATTTGTCATGGGTAAAGGGGAGAGAGAGAGAGAGAGAGAGAGAGAGAGAGAGAGAGAGAGAGAGAGAGAGAGAGAGAGAGAGAGAGAATGTTATAGGCCATCTGTTACCAGCTTTTTCGTACATATATTTTTATCAATGAATTTCACAACTGATTAGAAAATATAAAGCTTTGGTCATATCTTCTCTATTTCTGCATTCGTATACGTCTAGAAAGATTTCTCTCTCTCTCTCTCTCTCTCTCTCTCTCTCTCTCTCTCTCTCTCTCTCTCTCTCTCTCTCTCTCTCGTGTGTTTATGTGAGTGTGCGCAGGCACCTGCTTTTGCACCGCAAACTCGTGAACATTAAATCTCTGTCATTACTCCCATTGAATTAATAAATTCCAGGCATCTGTTTTCCTGCCTTCACTCGAAATAGCTTCCACCTATTTCCAGAGCTTTGAAAACAATATCCACTAAATCCAGTTGAACTGGAGCCATGTTTCTGAAGAGATTTACTGCTACTTTCATTATGTGCTTGGTCCTCACCAATGTTTACAATTTAGGCTGATTTCGTAAAAGGTTTGGCCAAATTTCGAATGAGATTTTTATGGTGTGTATCCCTAGCTGTTGGAATATTCAATGTATATAGATATTCTCTACGTCTTTAAATTATGATTAATAATTCATTCTTATTTTTATTGTTTTTACCATAGCCTCTGTACCATGGTCTTCCACTGTCATGGGTTAGAATTCTCTAGCTTGAGGGTACACTCGAGCACACTATTCTATCTATTTTTTTCTTCTTGTTTTGTTAAAGTTTTTATACTGTGTATGGGAAATATTTATTTTAATGTTTTTACTGTTCTTAAAAATATTTTATTTTTGCTTGTTTCCTTTCCTCAGTGGGCTATTTTCCCAGTTGGGGCCCTGGGCTTATAGTATCCTGCTTTTCCAACTAAGGGTTGTTTTAGCAAGTAATAATAATGATAATAATAATAATAACTACAGTGGATTATGTGCAGCTTAATAGCTGTGAACAGCACAAGTAATATTTCTTAAATAATTGTTCACTATATCTTAATTAGCAAGTATTTTGGCGAGCATTATATATATTATATATATATATATATATATATATTATATATATATATATATATATATATATATATATATACACACACACACACACACATATATATTTATATATATATATATATATATATATATATATATATATATATATATATATTTATATATATATATATATATTTATATATATATATATATAAAAATATATATATATATCTATATATAATATAAATGTATATATATACACACACATAAACATGCATACATACATAAATAAACCCTCTTTCAGCCAGATATGCCCTTATATTTTAAAGGTAATTGCTTGATATACGAATATTTAATATTTCAATTTTAATTGTCTCTTCAATTACTTCCCATTTAAACTTTCCTTGATTAACTTGAACGGATATTAAACCGAAGAAATGGAATGTAATTAATTACTTAGGATTTCTTTATTGCTGATATTTTGAGTTAGGAGGAAAAAAAATATATATCATGATTTTAAAATGCAATTTGTGTCCTTGCCACTTTGAAGCATTTTCAGAATCGATGTATATAAAAAGAAAAAATATTCGAATGATCCCTTTCATATGCATGTATAAAAACATTCATTTTTCAGAAGAAATACATTTTAAAAGGGGAACATGCTTTTGGGGTCTTCAATGCACGAAACCATAATATGTTTCTTTTCATGAAAACAAATATTCAAATATATAAAATTTACATTCGAAAACACTTTTATCTCCTATTGCAAACACATGTGGGAACTGGCCAGGAATATGAAGAACACTATAATATTTTCCGCTCGGCAAAGCATCTCTCTCTCTCTCTCTCTCTCTCTCTCTCTCTCTCCTCTCTCTCCTCTCTCTCTCTCTCTCTCTCTCTCTCTCTCTAAATAGCTACAATAATAGAATACGAGAACAATGAAAGAAAAATAAAAAATAATTTCCCTGATTCTCTCTCTCTCTCTCTCTCTCTCTCTCTCTCTCTCTCCTCTCTCTCTCTCTCTCTCTCTCTCTCTCTCTCTCTCTCTCTCTCTCTCTCTCTCTTTAAAAAGCTACAATAATAGAATATAAGAACAATGAAATAAAAATGAAAAATCATTTCCATGATTCTCCTCTCTCTCTCTCTCTCTCTCTCTCTCTCTCTCTCTCTCTCTCTCTCTCTCTCTCTCTCTCTCTCTCGCGTTAACATTTTGTGAAACAATTTCCTTAGAAATTAATTGTGGCTGCAGTGTCATAATCTATTTATTTCAAAATTGTTTTTATTGATTTCTGTAGAATTGTCTAACAATGTTTATGATAATATTCTATATATGATGATAATTTATTTAGCTAGTGCTATTAGTAAATGATTCTAGCTTTTTTGTAATTTCTTTTAAGCAACAGTAAATATATTGTAATATAGCGATTATTTATTATGAATTTTGTTTAAAAACACAAAGTCAAACAGACTTTTAACTTAGATTTGATGCAGAAATTATATACTTGCTATTGCCTTTCTCTTATGATAACATACTAGTTCGCAAATATCATGCGAGAAAATATCTAAAAACATTATGAAACATAACCTTTAACCCATGCAAGTGGTGCCAGGAAGCTGTTCGCAAACAAACACACACCCACAAATAACAAACACACTATCAGGGGTGAAAACATAACCTCCTTCCAACATTTTGGCGAAGGTGAATATATTATTAGATTGGAATAATATAGTGAAGGAGCGTGCAGTAGAAACACTAAAATGAGAGAAAGAAAAGTTAAATCAAAATATATCTACAACTGAAAAAATCAGAAATCAATGCGTGCAAATGACTATTATGATAATATAATACTGAGATGTAATTGGAAACATGTAAATAGATATTACTTGAAATACAAAGACTATCTAGTTTTTTACCAGTGAAAGATTACAATATACAGCAAGTCTCATAAATAATCTAAGAAGAATTATCTATTTAATTCACTCAAATAATCTAAAAAGAATTATCTATTAAAATCTCTGAAATAATCTAAGAAGAATTACCATTTTAAGTCTCTTGAATGATTTAAAAAGAATGATCTATTTAAGTCTCTTCAATAATCTTAGAAGAATTATCTATTTAATTCGCTTAAATAATCTAAGAAGAATTATCTATTCAAGTCTCTTAAGTAATCTAAGAAGAATTACCATTTTAAGTCTCTTGAATGATTTAAAAAGAATGATCTATTTAAGTCTCATAAATAATATAAGTAGAATTATCTATTTAAGTTATCTGGCATTTTGACATCTAGAAAATCCAAGGAAAATTATCTACTTAAGTATCTAAAATAATTGAAATAAAAATTATTATCAATTCAAGTCTCTTAAAGGATTTAAGAAGAATTATCTATAAAATCTCTTCAATAATCTAAGTAGAATTATCTATTTAAGTCTCTTGAATAATCTAAGAAGAATGATCCATTTGGATTTCTTAAATAATTTAAGAAGAATTATCTATTTAATTCTCTTAAATAATCTAAGATGAAAAAATCTTTGTGGCCAAAAAAGAAACAGGAAAGAAACCAGTTTTAATAAGCTTCTTCATATCGTGCGGACCATGAAAATTTCTCTTCAGAATTCCTCTCTTGGAATAAAAAAAAAAAAAAATATTTTCTTTTGTAAGAAAGTTTCATTAGTTCCAAGAGGGATTCGTGACTGTCTTAACGAAGAGGGAAAAAGTACAACTTCGTTGATTCATGTTTTGCTGATGGGCGCTGAAGAAGAGGCCACTGGCAGACGTCAAAGGGGTTATTGGAGGTAAATTTGACGGATGTTAACAGATAGTACATTATATAAGATCATTACACTAAATTATTATTATTATTATTATTATTATTATTATTATTATTACTTGCTAAGCTACAACCCTAGTTGGAAAGGCAGAATGCTATAAGCTCAGGGGCTCCAACAGGGGAAAATAGCCCAGTGAGGAAAGGAAACAAGGAAAAATATTTTTAGAATAAATATCTCCTATATAAATTATAAAAACTTTAACAAAACAAGAGGAAGAGAAAAAGAATAGTGTCCCCAAGTGTACCCTTAAGCAAGAGAACTCTAATCCAAGACAGTGAAAGACCATGGTACAGAGGCTATGGCACTACCAAAGACGAGAGAACAATGGTTTGATTTTGGAGTATCCTTCTCCTAGAAGAGCTGCTTACCATTGCTAAAGAGTCCCTTCTACCCTTTCCAAGAGGAAAGTGGCCACTGAACAATTACATTGTAGTAACCCCTTGAATGAAGAAGAATTGTTAGGTAATTTTAGTGATGTCAGGTGTATGAGGACATCCGAGAATATGTAAAGAATAGACCGAAATATTCGGTGTGTTTGTGTGTAGGCAAGGGGAAAGTGAACCGTAACCAGAGAGAAGGATCCAATGTAGTACTGTCTGGACAGTCAAAGGACCCCATAACTCTCTAGCGGTAGTATCTCAATGGGTGGCTGGTGCCCTGGCCAACCTACAACCAAAAGTTTAGTCATTACATCATACGTCAATGTCATTATAAGGTTTTGATTATATATAGGTTATGATAAACATGTTATCTGCTTGAGGGTACACTCGGGCACTACATTCGATGTAATTTTATTTGTTTTGTTAAAGTTTTTATAGTTTATATGGGAAATATTTATTTTAATGTTCTTGAATGTTACTGTTCTTAAAATCTTTTATTTTTCATTGTTTCCTTTCCTCACTAGCGTATATTCCCTGTTGGGACCCCTGGGCTTATAGCTTTCTGTTTTCCCAAGTAGGGTTGTAGCTTAGCAATTAATGATAATAATAATAGTAATAATAATATTATTAATAATAATATAGGGGCACAATATTCTATCTAGTTTCTCTTTCGCTTGTTTTTTTGAAGTTTTTTTATTGTTTATATAGGAAATATATATTTTAATGTTATTATTCTTAAAATATTTTATTTTTCCTTGTTTCCCTTCCTCACTGTGCTATTTTCCCTGTTCAGGCCCCTGGGCTTATAGCATCCTGCTTTTCCAACTAGGGTTGTAGATTAGCAAGTAATAATAATGATAATGATAAAATGATCTACGCTAATTGGATTTTATTGAAATATATCAGAAGAGACCAAGATTATTAGGGTTTAATAACAGTTAATAGCAAGGAGAATTCGTACATTAAATAAGTATGAAATTTTCATCTGTGACCTTGAACTTTATGGCCAAGGCAAACTAAAATGTGATATATAATAAAAATTACGTT
>NC_090739.1:125025728-125030728 GCF_036898095.1 Palaemon carinicauda
CAAACATGATGTCATTACAAACATGATGTCATTACAAACATGATGTAATTAAAGGCAGGTTTCAAGAAAAACAAGTTTATGAAATATCCTCTTTTTATTGTAAAATCCAAACCAGAAGAACGTAATAGATTGCATAACATTTTCTCTTTTAATAGTAAAATGCATAACCAAAATACCTACATAATCCATGATTATTTTTTTTTCCAATTAAAATTCTGCTTCAGTGATTAATTTGCCATTTTAAAATTTGAATTCCCAGCCAAGCAAGAAAGAATGATATTTGTCCTTTTTATAATTAATATATCATAAGTAAAATACCAACTGCTTATTATAGATAAAAAGGATATCAATTATCAAAATGTAACCACAAATTTAAATCCCCAGCTAAGCAAGAAACAGTGATTTGCCCTTCGGATAAGTAAAATATCAACTGCTTATCAGTTATAGAAAGGATATCAATTATCAAAACGAGGACATCGGTATTCTAATCACTATGGCTCAACAGTGAAATCCTCAACGACATCAGGCTCCCTGAATGTCACATCTCCGCAACAGACGCAGTCCCCAAGGAACCCTTCATCAGAACGACCTCCACAGGAATCTGCGATCTGCTCCTCCCCTTTGAGACACTCGTTCCTGCAGATGCCAAATTCTCCTTTCCTCCTCCCGACGCAGGAGCTCCCCTTGCAGACGTCGGGTCTCTCCGTCGCTTCGGCGTCCTTCGCACAGCACACGCAGGGTGTGTCTGGACAGATCGTCAGGAGCTTGCAGATGCTTGGCTGAGAAGGACATTTTCCCCTTATTTGAGTTTCGTCTGGGAGACATCTCTCTTTGCAAAAGCCCGTTGTTCCGTTCTCGTCCGTGCATTCGTTATGGCAGACGAAGTCGATGGCTGTTATGTGGAAAAAAAATAACGTTAAAGGTTTAAAGATTTTTTATACTTTTGAAATTTTCTGTTATATTGCCATATGAGACTGAATTACTTGTATATTACTATCTCCTTTCCTCACTGGGCTATTTTCCCTACAGGAGCCAAAGCACTTATAGAGTTCTGCTTTTCCAACTAGGGTTGTAGCTTAGCAAGTAGTTATAATAATAATAATAATAATAATAATAGTAATAATAATAGATTTTTGCATTTTTACTGATTAAATAAATAAAAATAAAATACTCACTTGGTGGAACCATTGCGACTTGGGCGCCTACCTAAGTATGAAAGAAATTAAAAAGACATTAAATAAATCATATAAATATGTAATTAATTTATTTGATTAATAGGTAACGGTTAAAATTTATTTCGTTTAATATCAGTTAAGCAGAAATCATATTAGGAAACTTGTTCTTGAGTATAGCAATTGGTGTGATTCATTCCATAAGTAATGTAAATGATTTTCTTATAGCTATGGTGAGGCTTTCATCATACATTTACATTCATTTTCAGCAATGATGATAACAATAATGATAATTATAATAATAATAATAATTAATAATAATAATAATAACAATAATAATGATAATAACAACAAAAACAACAACAATAATAATAACAATAATAATAATAATAATAATAATGATGATAATCATCATCATCATCATTATTATTATTATTATTATTATTATTATTATTATTATTATTATTATTATTGTTATTATTATATTAACCTTAAATAATAATAACAACAATAACAACAACAATAATAATAATAATAATAATAATAATTATTATTAATAATAATAATAATAATAATAATAATAATAATAATAATAATAATAATATTTCTTACCTGAGCAATGTCGCTCATCACAGCCATCAATAGCAGGGCAAACAAAGGGAGAGCTGTCGCCATTGTTGTTCTAACGGGCAACTAAAAGGAGGAGAAGCATACATGTAAATATTTGATCTGCTTAATAATATAATAGTTTATTCCTTTTTCCATTTTGATAAGAAATAGATGTAAAGCGTCAACAATTATAATGTTGATAAAAACAACACGCTCGCTGGGCTGGTTTTATATATATATATATATATATATATATATATATATATATATATATATATATAAAGACAGAGAGAGAGAGAGAGAGAGAGAGAGAGAGAGAGAGAGAGAGAGAGAGAGAGAGAGAGAGAGAGAGAGAGAGAGAGAGAGAGAGAGTCAGTGGAGGGTAGAAATATTGAATCATATCCCGTTCAGTGGTTTAAAAGCCGCTCATGAATGGCCGGGGCAAGGGACGGTGACATTGTCCTATGGAGCAGGACAATTTCCGAGAGACTGACCATATACATACTTGATCAGCGCCTAAGCCCACTCTCCACCCAACTATATCCAAGGAGGGCCAGGCAATGGCTTCTGATGACCCAATCCGACATTGAATTCAAATTGAAATCGCTACGAATGTGCTAGACACTACAGATAATACATCTTAGCTATGGTAAGCAGCTCTTCTAGGAGAAGGATACTCCAAAATCAAATCATTGTTCTCTTGTCTTGGGTAGTGCCATAGCCTCTGTACCATGGTCTTCCACTGCCTTGGGTTAGAGTTCTCTTGCTTGAGGGTACACTCGGGCACACTGTTCTATCTAGATTCTATTCCTCTTGTTTTGTTCAGGTTTTTATAGTTTATTTAGGAGATATTTATTTTAATGTTATTATTCTTAAAATATTTAATTTTTCCTTTTTTTCCTTTCCTCACTGGGCTATTTTCCCTGTTGGAGCCCCTGGGCTTATAGCATCCTGCTTTTCCAACAAGGGTTGTAGCTTAGCAATAATAATAATAACAAGTTTTTATAGTTTATTTAGGAGATATTTATTTTAATGTTACTCTTCTTAAAAGATTTTATTTTTCCTTGTTTCATTTCCTCACTGGGCTATTTTCCCTGTTGGAGCCCCTGTGCTTATAGCATCCTGCTTTTCCAACAAGGGTTATAGCTTAGCAAATAATAATAATAATAATAATAATAATAATAACAAGTTTTTATAGTTTATTTAGGAGATATTTATTTTAATGTGGTTTTTATTCATAGAATATTTCATTTTTCCTTATTTCCTTTCCTCACTGGGTTATTTTCCCTGTTGGAGCCTTTAGGCTTATAGCATCCTGCTTTTCCAACAAGGCTTATAGCTTAGCAAATAATAATAATGATAATAATAATTATAATTATAATAATAATAATATTAATAATAATAATAATAATAATAATAATAATAATAATAATACACAATAAAGATAATATTAATAGAACATTGTACTTACCGTGATCTCAAAACTGAGTCTTGACAAAGTATCCTACTTTTCCTTCACTGGAAGAAGCACCGAACAGTTCTGATGCTTCTACTTCCTCGCCAAGGTATATTTATACCTCAGATCACTGGGAGCCCTCAAGCTCTGTCATTAGAACCACTAATTTGTCGGTTTTGAGAAATAATTACAATTCGTCATTAGGCTTCATTACGTTGAGATCCAATGTCAGCTATTCATGGAATGTGGAGAATCAGGGAAGCAGTCATCAGTGTTATTATTAGTTTGTAATTTCTTGGTTTAAAGAAATTGAAATGTAGTTCATATTTGTTACCATATATTCAAGGCCTTGTACTTGAATTTTAAATAATTCCTCTTAAGATTTGAAATATTGATTTCATAATCAGGTTCAATATTTTACTTTTTTTTTTTTTTGAGAAATCAACAATCAATTGATTCAGAATTTTATACTATTGATTTAATTTCTTCAAGAGAATTATTCAATAGATTATGTATTTGTTATTTTAATCTTTTTGAAAAAATGATAATTAATTGATTGATAATTCTATACTCTTGACTTAGTGTCTTTAAGAGAATTATATTTAAAGAATTTCTATACAGAACAAATCAATAATTTATTCAGCAATTAATATATTTTACTTAAATTTATATATGTTTGTAATATTACCTTATAATTTCACATTTTCATTCTTTCTCAATATTTCTATTTTGTTTACGTGTTTAAGGGTTTATAATTATTTTGAAAAACAGTATCCTACAATAGGAATTGCAATATAGTCTATGTAAGATAAAAAATTGTATTAGAGCGATTATCAATTTATTCCTTTGTACTGCTATTTTCTTTACATGTTCACGATTATGTAATTTAAAAAAAAAACATATAGTTTCCGTAAGAAAATAAAAGTACTATAGAGATTTTCATTGTCATCCTCTGCAGTGCTATTTTCTTTACATGTTCAGGAATTTGCAATTCATTTAAAAAAACATATAGTTTCCGTAAGATAAAAAAGTACTATAGAGATTATAATTTTATTCCTCTATAGTGCTAATTTCTTTACATGTTCAGGAATTTGCAATTCATTTAAAAAAACATATAGTTTCCGTAAGATAAAAAAGTACTATAGAGATTATAATTTTATTCCTCTATAGTGCTAATTTCTTTACATGTTCAGGAATTTGCAATTCATTTAAAAAAACATATAGTTTCCGTAAGATAAAAAAGTACTATAGAGATTATAATTTTATTCCTCTATAGTGCTAATTTCTTTACATGTTCAGGAATTTGCAATTCATTTTAAAAACATATAGTTTCCGTAAGATGAAAAAAGTACTATAGAGATTTTCATTGTCATCCTCTGTAGTGCTATTTTCTTTACATGCTCATGAATTTGTAATTCTTTTTGAAAATATATAGTCTCCGTAAGAGAAAAAAGGTACTAAAAGATCATTTACATATTAAAATAAAAGAAACAAATTTAAATGTTACCTATGCAATAAATTTAATATCTTATTAACATAATTATAATGAATGCACCGTTCTTTAAAACTTTATTTAACAAAGAGCAATTCTTTTCTAATGACTAAGAAGATTTGAATACGTTTAGCATTCCTGATAATTATGCGGTAACTGTACCGCCCACAAACCGCAAATACTAAGGTCTGTCCTGTATTCGTCACCATTACCAATCACCTTGCAACATGAAAGTATTAGACTTAATACAAAGCGGTTATTACTGGGATTT
>NC_090739.1:125038228-125040728 GCF_036898095.1 Palaemon carinicauda
ATATATATATATATATGTATGTATATATACACACATGTGTGTGTCTATATATATATATATATATATATATATATATATATATATATATATATATATATATATATACATATATATATAACTTCATAAAAATTATGAAATCTCTTATTTAATGAATAAAATAGAATACTGATAATAAATAAATTCCTGAGTCACCAGCAATATCGACTCAGAGAAACCTGAAGAGGCAAGTTTTTTTTTTATTTTTTTTTTTTTTTAAATATAAATCAGTTTACACTTATTAATTATGCAATGATGAATCCAGAACAGAAGTCTCAAAGTACACACATAGTTAATTATTACCTCCGTATTGTGAGTGTTTGTGTTTGTGTTTAATTGGTAATAAACATTAGATATTCGAAAGAGAGTAATCTCTTGCTAAGAAGAAAATAGTATTTATAATATCGAATTTTAACAGAACGCCACAATTTATTATCAACCACAGGAAGTTTATTTATTTATTTTTTTTTTCAAATCAATAGTAGTATTAACCTCTATTACCATATACGCTAATTCTGATACACTTTTGTGGAGTTATGCCTCCATATTGTCTAGAATGGTACATTTAACGTTTTCATTTACGGAATGTTTATATATAATGAATCACTGAGTATCACAAAGAACGGCCCCACTCAGATTTATCGTCTGCTATTTCCGAAATGAGTTAAAAACTTCATACGGACATTATTTTCTAATGATCTCTTTTGAGGCTTCAAAAGGATGATGGATGAAACCAAAAAACGAATACTGAAGAGGAACTTATCGTTCTGATAATGAATGTAGTTTCATTGAGGAAGCGATATGTGATACTTGATCATTAAGACAATAAATGATGCTTCCAGAGATTTGTTTACTTTCATTTTTGGGGTGACAAATGATTTTGCCCTTTGTTAAAATGAGAGTTGTATGACTTGTTTGAACAACGTACTGACTTTTTTCCTGTTACACACATACACACATACAGTATATATATATATATATATATATATATATATATATATATATATATATATATATATATATATATATATATATATATCATTATTATTATTACTTGCTAAGCTACAACCATACTTGGAAAAGCAGGATGCTATAATCTCAGGGGCTCCAATAGGGAAAATAGCTCAGTGAGAAAAGGAAACAAAGAAAAATAAGATATTTTAAGAAGAGCAACAAGATTAGAATAAATATTTCATATATAAACCATATATATATATGAGTATATATATATATATATATATATATATATATATATATATATATATATATATATATATATATATATAGATAGATAGATAGATAGATAGTTATATGTATGAGTGTGTGGTTGTGTGTAAGTAAAGTTCCACTTTAAATAATACTTACTTCATAAGGTACCAGGTGTCCTTCTTCCTTCGATATTTCAGTATGGCAGTAAAATCCTAGAAGTATAAAGTATGCAAATTCCTTGATAGGAAATTCAATAAACCAATCTTTCCATTCAGATCTAATTTCATGTTGTTGCTGTTCTCAAAATATGTTATTGTAAGAGTTCATTACTTTTCTTGTAGTTTATTTTCTTATTTGCTTTCCTCACTGGGCTACTTTTTTCAGGTTGGAGCCCTTGGTCGTATAGTATCTTGCTTTTCCAACTAGTATTGAATAATAGTAATGATAATATTAATGATAATAATAATAAAAATAATAATAATGATAATAATGATAATAATAATAATAATAATAATAATAATAATAATAATAATAATAATAATAATAATAATAACTCTCTCGTGAATATTCACCGAAAGTTTGACAAGCGCGACCCTGCTTGAAGGTCACCTATTCACTTCAACGAGTAATTTATTCACTTCCTTAGGAACTGTACCATCTGACCCTCAAACCCCCCCCCCCTCCTCAATGTGCCCGAATCCCTGGCCATTCAATCAGTCTGAATGTCTTGAAAGACGTCCGTCAGGACCTTCTGGAACCTCGCTGGAAGAGGACCCCTGGACCCATTCTAATAGACATCTCGCTCAATTGGTCACGCTCCATTCTAATTACTCCAGATGTTCCATAGATTCTGGAAAACAATACCTTTTCGGCGATTGAATTTACGAATCTGGAATATTATTTTCTGACAGTGAGTGATATCTGTGATGTATTATTTTATCTATCTAATATATAACATATTTTGATATCGTGATAGGATCTTGACAAAAAGATTATTATTTTTTGTATCGTCTTTTATGAATTAAAAAGATATGAACGAAAAAGGAAATAAGCCACGTATACAGATTATAAAAATCGTAGTAATGAGAATTTGATAAATTTTATTTTTAAAGCTGAAAAAAAATATCGACCAGTTGAGTATAAATGGATGTTATACTTGTATTAATACAATTGCAAAATCTTGAATAGATAATCTGATTTACTGTGACATAATATATAACTAATACATCTCAGTTTTGACAAGTCATGAAGAAAC
>NC_090739.1:125048228-125050728 GCF_036898095.1 Palaemon carinicauda
TATTATTATTATTATTATTATTATTATTATTATTATTATTATTATTATTATTATTATTACTTGCTAAGCTACAACCCTTGTTGGAAAAGTAGTAAGCTATATATATTGATAAGCCCTGGGTCTCCAACAGGGAAAATGGCCCAGTGAGGAAAGGAAACAAGGAAAAATAAAATCTTTAAGAAGAGTAACAACATTAAAAGAAATATTTCCTATATAAACTATTAATACTTTAACAAAACAAGAGGAAGAGAAGCAAGACAAAGCAGTGCTTCGTGTGTACCCTCAAGCAAGAGAGCTCTAACCCAAGGCAGTGGAAGACGACGGTACAGAGGCTATGGCACTACCCAAGACTTGAGAACAATGGTTTGATTTTGAAGTAACAGCAAACGAATGATACGGAAGAGAGTTATGGTAAGCAGCTCTTCTAGGAGAAGGACACTCCAAAATCCAACCATTGTTCTCTAATCTTAGGTAGTACCATAGCCTCTGTAGCATGGTCTTCCACACTCTTGGGTTAGAGTTCTCATGCTTGAGTGTACACTTGGGCACACTGTTCCATCTTATTTCTCCTCCTCTTGATTTGTTAAAGTTTTTATAGTTTAAATAGGATATAATTATTTTAATCTTGTTGCTCCTCTTTAAATATTTCATTTTTTTTTTTTTTTTGCTTCCTATCCTCACTGAGGTATTTTTCCCTGTTGGAGCCCCTGGGCTTATAGCATCCTGTTTTCCCAACTAGGGTTGTTGCTTAACAAGTAATAATAATAATAATAATAATAATAATAATAATAATAATAATAATAATAATAATAATAATAATAATAATACATTCCCAGCACACACCATCTGCAGATTCCAAGCTACGAGCCATCATCGTCCGGTTCAGTGAATCGGAAGAGTCGAGAGAGAACAATTCTAGAAGCAGGGAAGAAACGAAGAGAAGAGAGAGGGGGAGGGGAGAGAGGGAGTGAGAGAGGGAGAGAGAGTGGGTTATATGGAAAGGGGAAAGTAGAGATATGAGTACAATTGTATGTTGTATGTTTTTGGTATTTTTTCGTTAATAAAACATTGAATTTGTTTGAAGATTCGGGAGATGGTATTGTAAGTCAAGCTTCTTTCTATAAGGTCAGTCATGCGAGGTTTTTGCGTAAATGATTGTATGTTTTTCTGATTATAATACAGTATTATACACATACACACGGACACACACACAAATGTACACTCATCCACAGATCCACACACATACGGATACATATATATATATATATATATATATATATATATATATATATATATATATATATATATATATATATATATATATTTTATATATATATTTATATTTATATTTATATATATATGTCTGTGTTTTTTCTGTAATATTAATATATATATATATATATATATATATATATATATATATATATATATATATATATATATATATATATATATATATATATATATACATATATATACATATATATATATATATATGTGTGTGTGTGTGTGCGTGTGTGTATGTGTGTGAATAAGCTCTTGAAAGACCAAACACCAAACACGTTACATTCGTATAACTACTAGTAAACGACAATTCCGAAGCAGCAAATTAAATTCTCGTGACAAATGACTAAACGTTTAATGATGACAGCAAGCACATTAATCAATAGAAGAACCAAGGGAATCTCACCCTTATGTAAATTCAAATCGATTAACTGAAGTCTTTAAGAATCGAATTTCTTCAAGAGTATACCGACCATCACTGGCCAACGATACAATAGAAATAACTGTTTAGTCAGATAGAAAGAGATAATCACTATTGTATTTTATATTTTTGAAGTTTTTTGAAATCTCAGAATATGTTTATCATAGTAAATAAGAAATAGAAACGACGTCAAAAATGGCGTAAGAAAGGAAAAGGTTAAGTCACTGTCTATGCAAGTTTTCCGGACCAGGGTTCGACTCCCGGCCGGTCACACGCTCTTGTCTTTGTGTGATTTCACCTGGGGCTCTGATCCCGAGGTCGTTGAGAGAATCCAGACATTAATGTATAAAAAATATATGGCTTATTTGAATAGGAAAAACACGTCTAGATGTGCAAAATTTAACATATATATATATATATATATATATATATATATATATATATATATATATATAATATATATATATATATATATGTATGTGTGTGTGTGTGTGTGTGTGTGTGTGTGTGTGTGTGTATCTATATAGTCAAGGACTTGCTCTTTTGTGTATATGGATTTTAATGAATTTTGATCAATGCATTTTAGCAAACATATCAAATGTAACATAAAAAATATATCGGCTTCGGGGTTATTCTTATTAAATGATTTTCTTTTGTAACCTTTTTTCAGACTATAATATCGCTAAGTTTTATTTTGAAATATGCTCTTTCAGCAGTTCTAAATTTATCCTTGATTTCATCGATGCTAAACATTTATTGGAATACAATTCCAGTTCAAGTTTAACTCCAAAAACA
>NC_090739.1:125063228-125070728 GCF_036898095.1 Palaemon carinicauda
CTACTGCTAACGGCGTCTTAGGTGGCGTTGCAATGGCCTGTCTTGGATTTGTGACTTGGAAGAGAGTCGAGGCTTCTAAGAAGCAGACTCTAATGGAACTGAAAAAGAACCAGGTTTTAGCCGAAGTGGAAGGCCTAGAGAAAAAGATCCAGGACCTGAAACTTCAGGTTGAAGAGAAGGAGAGAAGAGAAATAATACTGAGGGCTATTCGCGAAGAAGAGACCCAGAAAATTCGTGTTGACCATTTATTGGACCAGAATCGGAAACAGAAGGCCGAACTTGAAAACTTGAAGGAAAAACTGGACATTTCCCGGAATCAAGAAGAAAATCTTCAAGATTTGCTGAACGAGAGTGAGGAAGTTCAGAGGAGATCAAGAACTGATTTCGAGGAAAAGATGAATGCGAAGGACAGAATGTTAGAAGACCTGAAATTAGAAAACAAATTACAGGCTGAAAATATGATACAACAGGCTAATATCCTTAAGGAAAGGATAGAAACTCTAGAAAGGCAACTCATAATGGGCTATTTAAGGAATGATAATAATAATAGCTTGTCAGACATATTGCCCAACAAGGAGTTTAGAGTGAGGCCGACGAAGCCACTGGAAGTTGTATCAGAAGAATCAGCTGAGGAGGATGAAGACTCGGTTCTCCCTTATGTGGCAGAGGAAACAATGGAGAACAATGAAATAATTGTAAACCCACTAGAAAAAATGGGCGAAGAAACCACAGATGAAGAAATAGATAGCCAAGCGGATTGCAGTGATGTGAGTATGCCAATATCCAATGAATTTGAAAACCGAAGGCAACTCATAATGGGCTATTTAAGGAATGATAATAATAATAGCTTGTCAGACATATTGCCCAACAAGGAGTTTAGAGTAAGGCCGACGAAGCCACTGGAAGTTGTACCAGAAGAATCAGCTGAGGAGGAGGACGAGTACGAGTGTGAAGACTCGGATCTCCCTTATGTGGCAAAGGAGGAGATTTATTTCCCAAGAGAGCCACTTAAAATTACCACCCTTACTAAAGAAGAAAAAGGTCATCTCATAGAACAGATTGAGACCTACACACAAGATCGTCCATACCATGTAACATTAGGATGCGCTGAAAACCCAACGAAAGAAGAGGTCGAAGAGAGGTACAAACACATCATGAAATCATGGATTCAGTCCTATGGAAAGTTTGAGGTCAGTGAATTTGGAAACTGGCGTTTAGACGATTCCGGAGCTGTCCTCGGAAAGCTGACGGATGCTTATTTGTACCTGAGATCTTCAGAAGAACACAGGAGACTTATATCACTTGCAATGAAGCTGTACGAGTATACAGTGGCTGAGGCATGGGGCTACTTAGCCAAAGAACATTGGGATGTGGATGAAGAAAAAATGGTCAGTGAGCTAATTGAAAAGACACTCACTATAGAAAATGGCGACAGCAAAGAAATTAATAAAGAAGAGGCTGAAAATATATTAAGACATATTAATGAGCTAAATGAAAAACTAGTCTCTTTGGAAAATGATATCAAGGATAAAGACGAGTGTATCGAACATCTGAAAAATGAACAGAATGAACAGACTTACAATTCAGGTGGATCAGTAATGTTCAATGAAGAAATGAAGAGACTCAAAGAAAAAGATGCTGAAAACCAAAAAGCTATTGAAGAGCTGGAAGAAACCATCCAAACAATGAATAATTTCTACGAATGGAATAAGGAACTTGAGAAAGAAGAGGCTGACAAAATGTTAAAGGAGATCAGCGAACTCAATGAAAAGGTGGAGAAACTAGAAAATGACAACGAGGAAAAGGACACACGTCTCAAAAATTTGAAAATAGAACTGAATAAACAAAAGTACATTACAAGAACTACATTTAAACGATAAGTTGACACTGAGGATGTTTAGGTGTCAAAGAAGATGAAAAAAAAATATATATAAAACCTAAAAAAATATAAAAATAAAAAACAAAAGAAAAAAAAATAAACTAGAAAAAAGTGAAAAGAATTCCTAGGTATAAGAAGGAAAAGGAGAATACGAAGCATTAGGAAAAAGATATAGCAGTTGGCAAACAAGATGGTAATTATCAACATTTGGAGAATAGGACAATGGGAAAGTTTCCGTTGCGAAGAAGATCTGAGTCATCTAAAGTGGAAAGGTATCAGGAGAGTAATGATGCAAAAGTATTGTTTCAATGTTGATGCCTAACAAAAATAATCTATAGGATCAAGACCCATTGTGCTTAAGAATGTTCCACGATCAGGACAAATTATTCTGGAAGTACTCCAACTTCAACATCTGTGTGGATAATGTGGAACATGAACAGTGCAAAGAGAAATGGTCTAGCTTTTCTAGTCTGCTGTGTCTCTTGATAAGGATTTGCCTGTACCAAATCTTTTTCAAGGTGACAGGTGGACCAATTTCTAGATCTATTCTCTCAAATGCATCTAAAATATGGACTATGCAGAGGGGAATGGTCTAGATTTTTCTAGTCTGCTGTGTCTCTTGATAAAGATTTGCCTGTACCAAATCTTTTTCAAGATGACAGGTGGACCAGTTTCTAGATCTATTCTCTCAAAGGCATCTAAAATATGGATTATGCAGAGGGGAATGGTCTAGATTTTTCTAGTCTGCTGTGTCTCTTGATAAGGATTTGCCTGTACCAAATCTTTTTCAAGGTGACAGGTGGACCAATTTCTAGATCTATTCTCTCAAATGCATCTAAAATATGGACTATGCAGAGCGGAATGGTCTAGCCTTTTCTAGTCTGCTATGTCTCTTGATCAAGCTTTGCTTGTACCAAAGCTTTTTCAAGGTGTCAGGTGGACTAGTTTCTAGATCTATTCTCTCAAATGCATCTAAAATCTGGACTATGCAGAGGGGAATGGTCTAGATTTTTCTAGTCTGCTGTGTCTCTTGATAAGGATTTGCCTGTACCAAATCTTTTTCAAGGTGACAGGTGGACCAATTTCTAGATCTATTCTCTCAAATGCATCTAAAATATGGACTATGCAGAGCGGAATGGTCTAGCCTTTTCTAGTCTGCTCTGTCTCTTGATCAAGCTTTGCTTGTACCAAAGCTTTTTCAAGGTGTCAGGTGGACTAGTTTCTAGATCTATTCTCTCAAATGCATCTAAAATATGGACTATGCAGAGGGGAATGGTCTAGATTTTTCTAGTCTGCTGTGTCTCTTGATAAGGATTTGCCTGTACCAAATCTTTTTCAAGGTGACAGGTGGACCAATTTCTAGATCTATTCTCTCAAATGCATCTAAAATATGGACTATGCAGAGCGGAATGGTCTAGCCTTTTCTAGTCTGCTATGTCTCTTGATCAAGCTTTGCTTGTACCAAAGCTTTTTCAAGGTGTCAGGTGGACTAGTTTCTAGATCTATTCTCTCAAATGCATCTAAAATCTGGACTATGCAGAGGGGAATGGTGTAGATTTTTCTAGTCTGCTGTGTCTCTTGATAAGGATTTGCCTGTACCAAATCTTTTTCAAGGTGACAGGTGGACCAATTTCTAGATCTATTCTCTCAAATGCATCTAAAATATGGACTATGCAGAGCGGAATGGTCTAGCCTTTTCTAGTCTGCTCTGTCTCTTGATCAAGCTTTGCTTGTACCAAAGCTTTTTCAAGGTGTCAGGTGGACTAGTTTCTAGATCTATTCTCTCAAATGCATCTAAAATATGGACTATGCAGAGGGGAATGGTCTAGATTTTTCTAGTCTGCTGTGTCTCTTGATAAGGATTTGCCTGTACCAAATCTTTTTCAAGGTGACAGGTGGACCAATTTCTAGATCTATTCTCTCAAATGCATCTAAAATATGGACTATGCAGAGCGGAATGGTCTAGCCTTTTCTAGTCTGCTATGTCTCTTGATCAAGCTTTGCTTGTACCAAAGCTTTTTCAAGGTGTCAGGTGGACTAGTTTCTAGATCTATTCTCTCAAATGCATCTAAAATATGGACTATGCAGAGGGGAATGGTCTAGATTTTTCTAGTCTGCTGTGTCTCTTGATAAGGATTTGCCTGTACCAAATCTTTTTCAAGGTGACAGGTGGACCAATTTCTAGATCTATTCTCTCAAATGCATCTAAAATATGGACTATGCAGAGCGGAATGGTCTAGCCTTTTCTAGTCTGCTATGTCTCTTGATCAAGCTTTGCTTGTACCAAAGCTTTTTCAAGGTGTCAGGTGGACTAGTTTCTAGATCTATTCTCTCAAATGCATCTAAAATCTGGACTATGCAGAGGGGAATGGTCTAGATTTTTCTAGTCTGCTGTGTCTCTTGATAAGGATTTGCCTGTACCAAATCTTTTTCAAGGTGACAGGTGGACCAATTTCTAGATCTATTCTCTCAAATGCATCTAAAATATGGACTATGCAGAGGGGAATGGTCTAGCCTTTTCTAGTCTGCTCTGTCTCTTGATCAAGCTTTGCTTGTACCAAAGCTTTTTCAAGGTGTCAGGTGGACTAGTTTCTAGATCTATTCTCTCAAATGCATCTAAAATATGGACTATGCAGAGGGGAATGGTCTAGATTTTTCTAGTCTGCTGTGTCTCTTGATAAGGATTTGCCTGTACCAAATCTTTTTCAAGGTGACAGGTGGACCAATTTCTAGATCTATTCTCTCAAATGCATCTAAAATATGGACTATGCAGAGCGGAATGGTCTAGCCTTTTCTAGTCTGCTATGTCTCTTGATCAAGCTTTGCTTGTACCAAAGCTTTTTCAAGGTGTCAGGTGGACTAGTTTCTAGATCTATTCTCTCAAATGCATCTAAAATCTGGACTATGCAGAGGGGAATGGTCTAGATTTTTCTAGTCTGCTGTGTCTCTTGATAAGGATTTGCCTGTACCAAATCTTTTTCAAGGTGACAGGTGGACCAATTTCTAGATCTATTCTCTCAAATGCATCTAAAATATGGACTATGCAGAGGGGAATGGTCTAGCCTTTTCTAGTCTGCTCTGTCTCTTGATCAAGCTTTGCTTGTACCAAAGCTTTTTCAAGGTGTCAGATGGACTAGATTCTAGACCTATTCTCTCAAATGCATCTAAAATATGGACTATGCAGAGGGGAATTGTCTAGCCTTTTCTAGTCTGCTCTGTCTCTTGATCAAGCTTTGCTTGTACCAAAGCTTTTTCAAGGTGTCAGGTGTACTAGTTTCTAGATTATTCTCTCAAATGCATCTAAAATATGGACTATGCAGAGGGGAATGGTCTAGCCTTTTCTAGTCTGCTCTGTCTCTTGATCAAGCTTTGCTTGTACCAAAGCTTTTTCAAGGTGTCAGGTGGACTAGTTTCTAGATCTATTCTCTCAAATGCATCTAAAATATGGACTATGCAGAGGGGTATGGTCTAGCCTTTTCTAGTCTGCTCTGTCTCTTGATCAAGCTTTGCTTGTACCAAAGCTTTTTCAAGGTGTCAGGTGGACTAGTTTCTAGATCTATTCTCTCAAATGCATCTAAAATATGGACTCTGCAGAGGGGAATTGTCTAGCCTTTTCTAGTCTGCTCTGTCTCTTGATCAAGCTTTGCTTGTACCAAAGCTTTTTCAAGGTGTCAGGTGGACTAGTTTCTAGATCTGTTCTCTCAAATGCATCTAAAATATGGACTATGCAGAGGGGAATGGTCTAGCCTTTTCTAGTCTGCTCTGTCTCTTGATCAAGCTTTGCTTGTACCAAAGCTTTTTCAAGGTGTCAGGTGGACTAGTTTCTAGATCTATTCTCTCAAATGCATCTAAAATATGGACTATGCAGAGGGGAATGGTCTAGCCTTTTCTAGTCTGCTCTGTCTCTTGATCAAGCTTTGCTTGTACCAAAGCTTTTTCAAGGTGTCAGGTGGACCAGGTTCTAGATCTATTCTCTCAAATGCATCTAAAATCTGGACTATGCAGAGGGGAAGGGTCTAGCCTTTTCTAGTCTGCTCTGTCTCATGATCAAGCTTTGCTTGTACCAAAGCTTTTTCAAGGTGTCAGGTGGACTAGTTTCTAGATCTATTCTCTTAAATGCATCTAAAATCTGGACTATGCAGAGGGGAATGGTCTAGCCTTTCCTAGTCTGCTCTGTCTCTTGATCAAGCTTTGCTTGTACCAAAGCTTTTTCAAGGTGTCAGGTGGACTAGTTTCTAGATCTATTCTCTCAAATGCATCTAAAATATGGACTATGCAGAGGGGAATGGTCTAGCCTTTTCTATTCTGCTCTGTCTCTTGATCAAGCTTTGCTTGTACCAAAGCTTTTTCAAGGTGTCAGGTGGACTAGTTTCTAGATCTATTCTCTCAAATGCATCTAAAATCTGGACTATGCAGAGGGGAATGGTCTAGCCTTTTCTAGTCTGCTCTGTCTCTTGATCAAGCTTTGCTTGTACCAAAGCTTTTTCAAGGTGTCAGGTGGACCAGTTTCTAGATCTATTCTCTCAAATGCATCTAAAATCTGGACTATGCAGAGGGGAATGGTCTAGCCTTTTCTAGTCTGCTCTGTCTCTTGATCAAGCTTTGCTTGTACCAAAGCTTTTTCAAGGTGTCAGGTGGACTAGTTTCTAGATCTATTCTCTCAAATGCATCTAAAATCTGGACTATGCAGAGGGGAATGGTCTAGCCTTTTTTAGTCTGGTCTGTCTCTTGATCAAGCTTTGCTTGTACCAAAGCTTTTTCAAGGTGTCAGGTGGACCAGTTTCTAGATCTGTTCTCTCAAATGCATCTAAAATCTGGACTATGCAGAGGGGAATGGTCTAGCCTTTTCTAGTCTGCTCTGTCTCTTGATCAAGCTTTGCTTGTACCAAAGCTTTTTCAAGGTGTCAGGTGGACTAGTTTCTAGATCTATTCTCTCAAATGCATCTAAAATATGGACTATGCAGAGGGGAATGGTCTAGGTTTTTCTAGTCTGCTCTGTCTCTTGATCAAGCTTTGCTTGTACCAAAGCTTTTTCAAGGTGTCAGGTGGACCAGTTTCTAGATCAATTATCTCATAGGCATCAAAAAGATGGAGTATGCAGAAGGGAATGGTCTAGCCTTTCCTAGTCTGCTATGTCTCTTGATAAAGCTTTGCCTGTACCAAAGCTTTATCATGAGACATAGCAGACTAGGAAAAGCTAGACCATTCCCCTCTACATAGTCCATCTTCAGATACCCATGAGAGAGTAGATCTAGATTCTGGTCCACCTGTCACCTTAAAAAAGCTTTGGTACAAGCAAAGCTTGATCAAGAGACAGAGCAGTCTAGAAAAGGCTAGACCATTCCCCTCTGCATAGTCCATATTTTAGATGCATTTGAGAGAATAGATCTAGAAACTAGTCCACCTGACACCTTGAAAAAGCTTTGGTACAAGCAAAGCTTGATCAAGAGACAGAGCAGACTAGGAAAGGCTAGACCATTCCCTTCTGCATAGTCCAGATTTTAGATGCATTTGAGAGAATAGATCTAGAAACTAGTCCACCTGACACCTTGAGAAAGATTTGGTACAAGCAAAGCTTGATCAAGAGACAGAGCAGACTAGAAAAGGCTAGACCATTCCCC
>NC_090739.1:125080728-125095728 GCF_036898095.1 Palaemon carinicauda
TTAAATCATATTTGGTCCTAGCACGGGTGGAGAGGGGTCCTTGGTCTCAAGGGCATTGTCCTGCTCGATAGGGCAATGTCACTTTCCCTTGCCTCTGTCATTCATGAGTGGCCTTTAAACCTTAAACCAGATGGAGCTGTTGGAGTGGATAGCATGGGTTTCAACATAAAACGCTTCCAGAAGACTAAAATTACTGCCAGATCCTTGCTCAGACAGATTCCATAACGGTTAAAACGTTTGCAGAAGACTAAAATTATTGCCAGATCTTTGCTCAAACAGCATCCACAACGTTAAGCGCTTCCAGAAGACTAGCATTACTGCCAGATCTTTGTTCAGACAGCACCTATAGCGTTTATATTGCTTCCAAAATACTTAAACTCAACAGAGTCAGTTTTGTGTTTCCTTGTGGAGGAATGGTAGCCAGAAGAAGAAAGATGTAACCACTAGCTCTTCCAGCATCCGCTGAGGGAATTGAACATGCTTAAAGGAACCCCCTCCCCTCCCCCAATCATAAAAATATAACAGTTAAATCCATGTCCAGTAGGATGCAAGAGATGATTGAAATGAAACCATAAAGTCAACTCCAGGCTATGGGTCTATCCACTGAGTCATCAGCAGCCATTGTCTGACCCTCCTTGGTCCTGGGTGGAGAGGGGGCTTGGGCGCTGATCATATGTAATATGGTCAGTCTCTAGCGCATTGTCCCGCATGATAGGCCAATGTCACTGTCCCTTGGCTCTGCCATTCTTGTGAGGCCTTTAAAAGCTTTTATAGATTTGGAATTATATTCTGTTTGCTGTATGGTAAGGAAATGACTCCTCTTCCTCTTTTGGTGAAAGGAAATGACTCCTCTTCCCCTTTTGGTGAAAGGAAATGACTCCTCTTCCCCTTTTGGTGAAAGGAAATGACTCCTCTCCCCTTTTGGTGAAAGGAAATGACTCCTCTTCCCCTTTTGGTGAAAGGAAATGACTCCTCTTCCCCTTTTGGTGAAAGGAAATGACTCCTCTTCCCCTTTTGGTGAAAGGAAATGATTCCTCTTCCCCTTCTGGTGAAAGGAAATGACTCCTCTTCCCCTTTTGGTGAAAGGAAATGACTCCTCTTCCCCTTTTGGTGAAAGGAAATGACTCCTCTTCCCCTTTTGGTGAAAGGAAATGACTCCTCTCCCCTTTTGGTGAAAGGAAATGACTCCTCTTCCCCTTTTGGTGAAAGGAAATGACTCCTCTTCCCCTTTTGGTGAAAGGAAATGACTCCTCTTCCCCCTTTGGTGAAAGGAAATGATTCCTCTTCCCCTTCTGGTGAAAGGAAATGACTCCTCTTCCCCTTTTGGTGAAAGGAAATGACTCCTCTTCCCCTTTTGGTGAAAGGAAATGACTCCTCTCCCCTTTTGGTGAAAGGAAATGACTCCTCTTCCCCCTTTGGTGAAAGGAAATGACTCCTCTTCCCCTTTTGGTGAAAGGAAATGACTCCTCTCCCCTTTTGGTGAAAGGAAATGACTCCTCTTCCCCCTTTGGTGAAAGGAAATGACTCCTCTTCCCCTTTTGGTGAAAGGAAATGACTCCTCTTCCCCTTTTGGTGAAGGGAAATGATCACTTCCCCTTTTGGTGAAAGGAAATGACTCCTCTTCCCCTTTTGGTGAAAGGAAATGACTCCTCTTCCCCTTTTGGTGAAGGGAAATGACTCCTCTTCCCCCTTTGGTGAAAGGAAATGACTCCTCTTCCCCTTTTGGTGAAAGGAAATGTCTCCTCTTCCCCTTTTGGTGAAGGGAAATGATCACTCTTCCCCTTTTGGTGAAAGGAAATGACTCCTCTTCCCCTTTTGGTGAAAGGAAATGACTCCTCTCCCCTTTTGGTGAAAGGAAATGACTCCTCTTCCCCCTTTGGTGAAAGGAAATGACTCCTCTTCCCCTTTTGGTGAAAGGAAATGACTCCTCTCCCCTTTTGGTGAAAGGAAATGACTCCTCTTCCCCCTTTGGTGAAAGGAAATGACTCCTCTTCCCCTTTTGGTGAAAGGAAATGACTCCTCTTCCCCTTTTGGTGAAGGGAAATGATCACTCTTCCCCTTTTGGTGAAAGGAAATGACTCCTCTTCCCCTTTTGGTGAAAGGAAATGACTCCTCTTCCCCTTTTGGTGAAGGGAAATGACTCCTCTTCCCCCTTTGGTGAAAGGAAATGACTCCTCTTCCCCTTTTGGTGAAAGGAAATGACTCCTCTTCCCCTTTTGGTGAAGGGAAATGACTCCTCTTCCCCTTTTGGTGAAAGGAAATGACTCCTCTTCCCCTTTTGGTGAAAGGAAATGACTCCTCTCCCCTTTTGGTGAAAGGAAATGACTCCTCTTCCCCTTTTGGTGAAAGGAAATGACTCCTCTTCCCCTTTTGGTGAAAGGAAATGACTCCTCTTCCCCTTTTGGTGAAAGGAAATGATTCCTCTTCCCCTTCTGGTGAAAGGAAATGACTCCTCTTCCCCTTTTGGTGAAAGGAAATGACTCCTCTTCCCCTTTTGGTGAAAGGAAATGACTCCTCTCCCCTTTTGGTGAAAGGAAATGACTCCTCTTCCCCCTTTGGTGAAAGGAAATGACTCCTCTTCCCCTTTTGGTGAAGGGAAATGATCACTCTTCCCCTTTTGGTGAAAGGAAATGACTCCTCTTCCCCTTTTGGTGAAAGGAAATGACTCCTCTTCCCCTTTTGGTGAAAGGAAATGACTCCTCTTCCCCTTTTGGTGAAAGGAAATGACTCCTCTTCCCCTTTTGGTGAAAGGAAATGACTCCTCTTCCCCTTTTGGTGAAAGGAAATGACTCCTCTTCCCCTTTTGGTGAAAGGAAATGACTCCTCTTCCCCTTTTGGTGAAAGGAAATGACTCCTCTTCCCCTTTTGGTGAAAGGAAATGACTCCTCTCCCCTTTTGGTGAAAGGAAATGACTCCTCTTCCCCCTTTGGTGAAAGGAAATGACTCCTCTTCCCCTTTTGGTGAAGGGAAATGATCACTCTTCCCCTTTTGGTGAAAGGAAATGACTCCTCTTCCCCTTTTGGTGAAAGGAAATGATTCCTCTTCCCCTTCTGGTGAAAGGAAATGACTCCTCTTCCCCTTTTGGTGAAAGGAAATGACTTCTCTTCCCCTTTTGGTGAAAGGAAATGACTCCTCTTCCCCTTTTGGTGAAAGGAAATGACTCCTCTCCCCTTTTGGTGAAAGGAAATGACTCCTCTTCCCCTTTTGGTGAAAGGAAATGACTCCTCTTCCCCTTTTGGTGAAAGGAAATGACTCCTCTTCCCCTTTTGGTGAAAGGAAATGATTCCTCTTCCCCTTCTTGTGAAAGGAAATGACTCCTCTTCCCCTTTTGGTGAAAGGAAATGACTCCTCTTCCCCTTTTGGTGAAAGGAAATGACTCCTCTCCCCTTTTGGTGAAAGGAAATGACTCCTCTTCCCCCTTTGGTGAAAGGAAATGACTCCTCTTCCCCTTTTGGTGAAAGGAAATGACTCCTCTCCCCTTTTGGTGAAAGGAAATGACTCCTCTTCCCCTTTTGGTGAAAGGAAATGACTCCTCTTCCCCTTTTGGTGAAGGGAAATGATCACTCTTCCCCTTTTGGTGAAAGGAAATGACTCCTCTTCCCCTTTTGGTGAAAGGAAATGACTCCTCTTCCCCTTTTGGTGAAGGGAAATGACTCCTCTTCCCCCTTTGGTGAAAGGAAATGACTCCTCTTCCCCTTTTGGTGAAAAGAAATGACTCCTCTTCCCCTTTTGATGAAGGGAAATGATCACTCTTCCCCTTTTGGTGAAAGGAAATGACTCCTCTTCCCCTTTTGGTGAAAGGAAATGACTCCTCTCCCCTTTTGGTGAAAGGAAATGACTCCTCTTCCCCCTTTGGTGAAAGGAAATGACTCCTCTTCCCCTTTTGGTGAAAGGAAATGACTCCTCTCCCCTTTTGGTGAAAGGAAATGACTCCTCTTCCCCCTTTGGTGAAAGGAAATGACTCCTCTTCCCCTTTTGGTGAAAGGAAATGACTCCTCTTCCCCTTTTGGTGAAGGGAAATGATCACTCTTCCCCTTTTGGTGAAAGGAAATGACTCCTCTTCCCCTTTTGGTGAAAGGAAATGACTCCTCTTCCCCTTTTGGTGAAGGGAAAGGACTCCTCTTCCCCCTTTGGTGAAAGGAAATGACTCCTCTTCCCCTTTTGGTGAAGGGAAATGACTCCTCTTCCCCTTTTGGTGAAGGGAAATGATCACTCTTCCCCTTTTGGTGAAAGGAAATGACTCCTCTTCCCCTTTTGGTGAAGGGAAATGATCACTCTTCCCCTTTTGGTGAAAGGAAATGACTCCTCTTCCCCTTTTGGTGAAAGGAAATGACTCCTCTTCCCCTTTTGGTGAAAGGAAATGACTCCTCTTCCCCTTTTGGTGAAGGGAAATGATCACTCTTCCCCTTTTGGTGAAAGGAAATGACTCCTCTTCCCCTTTTGGTGAAAGGAAATGACTCCTCTTCCCCTTTTGGTGAAAGGAAATGACTCCTCTTCCCCTTTTGGTGAAAGGAAATGACTCCTCTTCCCCTTTTGGTGAAGGGAAATGATCACTCTTCCCCTTTTGGTGAAAGGAAATGACTCCTCTTCCCCTTTTGGTGAAAGGAAATGACTCCTCTTCCCCTTTTGGTGAAAGGAAATGACTCCTCTTCCCCTTTTGGTGAAAGGAAATGACTCCTCTTCCCCTTTTGGTGAAGGGAAATGATCACTCTTCCCCTTTTGGTGAAAGGAAATGACTCCTCTTCCCCTTTTGGTGAAAGGAAATGACTCCTCTTCCCCTTTTGGTGAAAGGAAATGACTCCTCTTCCCCTTTTGGTGAAGGGAAATGATCACTCTTCCCCTTTTGGTGAAAGGAAATGACTCCTCTTCCCCTTTTGGTGAAGGGAAATGATCACTCTTCCCCTTTTGGTGAAAGGAAATGACTCCTCTTCCCCTTTTGGTGAAGGGAAATGATCACTCTTCCCCTTTTGGTGAAAGGAAATGACTCCTCTTCCCCTTTTGGTGAAGGGAAATGATCACTCTTCCCCTTTTGGTGAAAGGAAATGACTCCTCTTCCCCTTTTGGTGAAAGGAAATGATTCCTCTTCCCCTTTTGGTGAAAGGAAATGACTCCTCTTCCCCTTTTGGTGAAAGGAAATGACTCCTCTTCCCCTTTTGGTGAAGGGAAATGATCACTCTTCCCCTTTTGGTGAAAGGAAATGACTCCTCTTCCCCTTTTGGTGAAAGGAAATGACTCCTCTTCCCCTTTTGGTGAAAGGAAATGACTCCTCTTCCCCTTTTGGTGAAGGGAAATGATCACTCTTCCCCTTTTGGTGAAAGGAAATGACTCCTCTTCCCCTTTTGGTGAAGGGAAATGATCACTCTTCCCCTTTTGGTGAAAGGAAATGACTCCTCTTCCCCTTTTGGTGAAGGGAAATGATCACTCTTCCCCTTTTGGTGAAAGGAAATGACTCCTCTTCCCCTTTTGGTGAAGGGAAATGATCACTCTTCCCCTTTTGGTGAAAGGAAATGACTCCTCTTCCCCTTTTGGTGAAGGGAAATGATCACTCTTCCCCTTTTGGTGAAAGGAAATGACTCCTCTTCCCCTTTTGGTGAAAGGAAATGATTCCTCTTCCCCTTTTGGTGAAAGGAAATGACTCCTCTTCCCCTTTTGGTGAAAGGAAATGACTCCTCTTCCCCTTTTGGTGAAGGGAAATGATCACTCTTCCCCTTTTGGTGAAAGGAAATGACTCCTCTTCCCCTTTTGGTGAAAGGAAATGACTCCTCTTCCCCTTTTGGTGAAGGGAAATGACTCCTCTTCCCCTTTTGGTGAAGGGAAATGACTCCTCTTCCCCTTTTGGTGAAAGGAAATGACTCCTCTTCCCCTTTTGGTGAAAGGAAATGATTCCTCTTCCCCTTTTTGGTGAAATATTTAGAATGTTATTCTGTTACAGGAGTTGACCTAATGGTTTCATTATCTTTACTGCTATCTCGTTTCCACTTTATCTTTACTATTATTATTATTATTATTATTATTATTATTATTATTATTATTAGCACAGGTACAACCCTAGTTTGAGAAGCAAGATGCTATTAGCCCAAGGGCTCCAACAATGAAAAATAGCCCTGTGAGGAAAGGAAATAAGGAAATAAATAAAGGATGAGAATAAATTAACAATATATCATTTATTATTATTATTAATAATAATAATATTATTACTAGAACAGCTACAACCCTAGTTGGAAAAGCAAGATGCAATAAGCACAAGGGCTCCAACAGGGAAAAATAGCCCAGTGAGGAAAGTAAATAAGGAAATAAATAAATGATGAGAATAAATTAACTATATAATTCTAAAAACAGTAACAGCGTCAAAACAGGTATGTGGTATATAAACTATTAACAACGTCAAAAATACATATATCATATGTAAACAATAAAAAGACTCATGTCAGCCTGGTCAACATAAAAACATTTGCTCCAACTTTGAACTTTTGAAGTTCACCAGAGTACAAATATCAACGGTGTGTTAATCACAGTTATAATTTTTAATATGATTTGATTAGAGTATATATATCATTCATGGTCTTCCACTGTCTTGGGTTAGGGTTCTCTTGCTTGAGGGTGCACTCGGGCACACTATTCTATCTAATTTCTCTTCCTTTTGTTTTGTTAAAAATTTCATAGTTTATATAGGAAATATTTATTTTAGTGTTACTGTCCTTGAAATATTTTATTTTTCCTTGTTTCCTTTCTTCACTCGGCCTTTTTCCCTGTTGGAGCCCCTGAGCTTATAGCATTTTGCTTTTCCAACAAGGGTTGTAGCTTACCAATTAATAATAATAATAATAATAATAATAATAATAATAATAATAATAATAATAATAATAATAATAATAATAATAATAACTGTGTTAATGACAGTATTTACTGTTATTATGATTTGTTTATAGCCGTAATACTGATGATTAGTTACTGTTTTGAATACTATTAGTAAATTTTTTTTAGCGAGGCAGATTTGCACCGACTTGCAGCGGTGCCCTTTTAGCTCGGAAAAGTTTCCTGATCGCTGATTGGTTGGACAAATTAATTCTAACCAATCAGCGATCAGGAAACTTTTCCGAGCTAAAAGGGCACCGCTGCGAGTCGGTGCAAATGCGCATCATTAAAATAAATTGACTATAGTTGTAATATAATTGTCTTTAGTATACTATAAGTTTGTATGGTAAACGCATTATGACACTGTCACGGTTATGCCTATTCTAAATTCCTTTCCATCACATTTATCGTTTTGTATTGGATACTTAAAGATCCAAAAACCCAAAAATCGTAAAACAAAATTCAAATTGATTTTCGTGATTCCATCCACTGATGCATACATTATAACATGGATTATTGTAGAATATGATGTATGTAAAACCTATACCCTCAAATTTTCTTAGCTCGTCAATCCATCTCCTTTTTTTTCCCCTGCTTCGTTTGCAATCTTTAGGGACCCATTCTGTTATTCTAATGTCCATGTATTATCTGTTATTTTCATTATATGCTCTGCCCATGGCCATCTCTTTTTCTTATTTGTTAGAATTATCCGTGTGTCTCTTTTTTTGTCTCTTAGTGTTATTCCCATTATTAATATTTTCCATATATATATATATACATATATATATATATATATATATATATATATATATATATATATATATATATATATATATACTGTGTATGTATATATATATATATATATATATATATATATATATATATATATATATACATACATATATAATATATATATATATATATATATATCTATATCTATATATGATATATATATACTGTGTATGTATGTATATATATATATATATATATATACATATATGTATATATATATATATATATATATATATATATATATATATATATATATATATATATATATATATATATATCTATATCTATATATGATATATATATACTGTGTATATTATATATGTACTGTATATATATATGTGTATATATATGTATATATATATATATATATATATATATATATATATATATATACACATACATACATACATACATACACACACACGCTATCTGTATGAATGTGTGCGTGTGCGTTTTCTTTGTAGAAGTGTGTCAGTATGTACGCGTATGTACTTTACATAAATGTATTACCCCTAGTTACTTATATTTTGTCCTCTGTAGTATTTAATCTCTCTCTCTCTCTCTCTCTCTCTCTCTCTCTCTCTCTCTCTCTCTCTCTCTCTCTCTCTCTCTCTCTCTCTCTCTGTGTGCATCTTTCATTCAAGGAGAATAAAAATGAATCAAAATCCGTTTTTAACGAAACTGACATATACTATGAAATGAAGTGTGAATACGAATCCATAAATACGCTTTGACCACATTATATTTTTATACGAGAATGGCGAGCTATTATTCATTTTTTTTTTTGATTGAATAACCGTTCTTTTGTATCATTCACTTTCATCTCGACATAATGGAGAGATACTCGTGATACGACCTTTTGGTATCGTAATTTATCCGGATGAAAATAATTATGTTTTTTATCGGTATTCTTCTTCGTTCAAATTTGCGTAAAACGAGAGTAAGAAGAGTTGATGAATTGACTTTTGACGGGTTTCTTAACAGATGGAAGTCATTTGATGAATTGGTGGGTGGAAAATTAGAGTTTATAATTACAAAAAAAAAAAAAAAAAAAAAATATAGCTGAAATGTTTTACATGGGAAATTGTCTATTAATTTTATGCTTAGTTCTGTTAGTTGAAAAATTATTTTTTCATGAAAAATCGTCTACTTATTTTGTTTCCTCAATTTTGTGTAAATATATGATAAATTGATATCCGCGTGCAATATTAACAGAAATATATAGTTTTTTTCTTAGTATTTGCGATGGAGTTTTGCTACATATCACTATTGTTCCCCCCAAAAATACATAAAATATGTAATTATCATTTGCATATGAACTTTAAGTGTCCTTTTCGCCACCATTTCTAGTTTTATTGTAAAATGTAAAAGCGTTGCCTATAACAAAATTCATGTCTTTAGTTTTTCATTATATTTGCGATATTTTGCTACATACCACTATTGTTCCCAAAAAAAGACATAAAAAAAAATGTATTTATCATTTGCATATGAACTTTAAATGTCCTTTTCGCCACCATTTCTAGTTATATTGTAAAATGTAAAAGGGTTGCCTATAACAAAATTCATGTCTTTTTCTACTCTCCAAAAACAGTCAAAGTTTTGAAAATAATTTTCACGTTTTAGTTTTCCAAATAAATTGCAAACTTTAATCTTTTAACCGTCGGTTTTCAGTTTTCTGATTTTATATCGACCGTATTTCATGTATTAACATTATTATTATTATTATTATTATTATTATTATTATTATTATTATTATTATTATTTATTTTAATGTTACTGTTCTTAAAATATTTTATTTTTCCTTCTTTCCTCTCCTCACTGGGCTATTTTCCCTGTTGGAGCCCCTGGGCTTATAGCATCCTGCTTTTCCAACTAGGGTTGTAGCTTGGCAAGTAATAATAATAATAATAATATTATTATTATTATTATTATTATTGTTATTATTACTATTATTATTATTATTATTAAATGTTACAAAGAATATTGTAACAATAGAAACCTCTTTGAGTAGTAAATGTTCGGAAAATCTTGTTATATCAATACTATTTTAGTACTATTACAATTAAAATTTTTAATATTTTTTTACGTGTTGTTGTGGCCTGATTGGTAACGTCTCTGCCTGGTGTTTGCCAGTCGGGGATTCGAGTCCCGCTCAGTGTCGTTTGTGCCATTAGTGTCTGCAACCTTACCATCCTTATGAGCTAAGGTTGTGGGATTTGGGGGAGCCTATAGGTCTATCTGTTGAGTCATCAGGAGCCATTTGCTTGGCCCTTCCTTGGGTGGAGAGGGAGCTTGGGCGTTGATCATATGTATATATGGTCAGTCTCTAGGGCATTGTCCTGCTTGCTGTGGCAGTGTCACTGTCCCTTGCCTCTGCCATTCATGAGAGACCTTTAAACTTTTACGTGAACGTCATTGATGTAATCGAAGTAACATCAAGAAAAGTTTGAACTTTTCGAAATTATAATTAATTAAGACTTACTTATTACGTTTCCGATCCACCACTAATTTGTATACAAAGCATTTCTATTAATTTTCTTTCCTTACTAGTTATTTTTTTAATAAAAACAGCCTTTGAAATAAATCGATTTTACTATCTTTTAATGCAGATTCAACTAAATTTATACTATTTACGATTTCTTTAATAAATATGATCTGATTAAAGGAAACATAAGAGACCTTGTCATTCCAAGGGGAACTACTGTAGTCCCACATTGAGAAAACGCATTTTTTTTTCTTTTACGAAAAACAAAATTCTCGAAAACCTGAAACTGAAGGAATAGTCCGAGAATATCTTTATGGCATTTGATAAATTTTAATTTTAGATTATGTACACCATTATTATTATTATTATTATTATTATTATTATTATTATTATTATTATTATTATTATTATTATTATTATTATTTGCTAAGCTACAACCATAGTTGGAAAAGCAGGATGCTATAAGCCCAGGGGCTCCAACAGGGAAAATAGCCCAGTGAGGAAAGGAAAAAAGGAAAAATGAATTATAAGAAGAGTAAAATTAAATTAAATAACTCCTATAGAACAATATAAACTGTAACAAAAGAAGAGGAAGAGAAAATAGATAGAATAGTGTGCCCGAGTGTGAGTCTCCTTTTGGGCAGAGAATCCTCCAACCTATTAGCGGGCAAAGAAAATCCACGTGACCAGACGTCACAGATGTATTCCACGCACCAGTTGATGACTTGATGTAAACAATCGCTTTAGTCTCCTTCGGTGAGTTGTCGTCGTCTTGTTAAGGCTGTGTGTGTGTTATAGTGTTTTTGGAGGCGAAAAGCGTTCATAATGAAAGCGCTTTGTGCTTTAATAGAAACATATTGTCAAGTGATAATGACATTGTTCAGTGAGGAAAGTCTTGTTCCCTAGTCCACGTGGATTGCATGAGAGTAAGTGGCGCTTGGTAAAACATCTTGCGTAGAGACAGTACCATATTATTTGCGCTGATGGTAAAGATTGTTACCCCAACTCTCAGCTTAGAATGATGATGTTTCGGAAGTGGGGTTGAAAAATATGCGAAAGAAGAGGGAAAGTTACCGTAAAAGTGACGTTAGTGAAGCTATTACCCCTGGTGTTATAAGTGCACAGTTGAAAAAACAACAACAGCAAGGAACAAAAAACAAGAAGAAGAAGAAGAGTAAGAGTGAACATTCAGTGAGTCGTTATTCGGGCCAGCTAAATCAAATAGATCTAGAGGCTATGATTCATTTACTTACAAATCTACTAATATAATGTAAAAGTGTAGCAAATAGGTCCTCCGTGTAGTGATGATTGCTTCAGTCGTGTGGGATGAATCGAAGGTGACACCTAATCACTAGTTTATGAAAATTCACTAATTAGGTTAAACCACAAGCAAAGACCAACATATCCCTGCTTGCCTTACCTGTAGGGGTCTACCGAGTGTTTAACTAGTTTAGGCAGTGGTTGAAGATCAAACATCTAATTGAAGAACTGAAGATCAAACTTTAGGTAGTGGTTGAAGATCAAACATCTTATTGAAACATTGAAGATCAAAAAACATCTAATTAAAGAATTGAAGATCAAACATCTATGTGAAGAATTGAAGATCAAACATCTAATTGAAGAATTGAAGGAAGCAACGTCCAGCTGACTGCTTTGGCATAGATGCTGCTAGATATAGTTTGATAGTTTAAGCAAGACCAATTATCAAAACAAATAAAGGAAGATTTAGTGATTCAGAACAAAAAATGTGTAGTTTTTCTTTAATATTTAGAAATGGTTGCAGGAGAAAAAAAGTGGTCAATCTTTATATACGGAATCCATGCTGGGGAATGTTCTGGTCAGAATAAAATATAGAAATCTATATTATTTTGTCTTTATTGGAATAAATACAACTGTGGTGACTTTACAGTTGAACTTGAAACAGTGGTTAATTGGCAAGCCGCCCTGCCATGAGAGAGAGAGAGACTTTGAAAATATTAATATTAGATAAAGTTACCCCATGAAATTCTAATTATCGGAAGGACATGTTACGCCAGACTGCACAAGTCCTGGATTTGGCTTCTTTTGCTTCCTTTACCTGCCAAGTACCACAAAGCCAGAAGTTAAGGAACGCTGTAGGAGAGTGAAGGACTTTCCAAAGTCGCAAGACATATTTAGCACCAAGAAGTAACATGATGAATGTGCGAAATACTACGAATTCGGAGGATCCAGATCAAAAAAAAAAAAAAAAAAAAAAAAAAAGACAGGCGTTAATATTGGACACAAGCTTTTCTCGTAATACCTTTTACATTATTTTGGAGTGATCAAGACATTGCCAGATCCTGTAAGCTGAATGGTGAGTACTGGAACTTCACTCCTAGGTTAGCTAGTGATATTGGACAACAATGCTGCTAGAGAGTAGGGTGCAGTTTTATAGTTATTTATATTGTTTTCTTATATTTATATGCATATTTTTATTGTATGTGCCTGATGTTTTAAACAGGAACTTTATAGCTTTCTCGATGGTTAATCGTAACCTCTCCAAAATTTCTCTCGTATTAGATTTTTTTTATATATATACATATGTATATATTGGGTGTAGATGGGTAGGTCGAGGAAAAGTTACTCTGCATAGATTAATAATGATAGCGTTTAAATAAAATCATAAAAATTATTATTATTTTTTTTATTGGGTGTAGATGGGTAGGTTGAGGAAAAATTACTCGGCATAGATTAATAATAATAGCGTTTAAATAAAATCATTAAAAATATCAGTGTACATTGCACTATCATTCAAATTCATAACTTACCATACCTTACCATTTCATAACTACTTACAAAATCGTTAAAGACCATTAATTCATATGAAACGCTGTAATAATTATCATCCCTAAGTATTATTGTATGTCATGCATTATGAAATCGACTAGGGTCATTAAGATTATGAGACTTTAATAATGTTTATATGAACTTCGAAAATCTAAGAAATGGTTTCTTCTGTAAACCGGAAAGGCACGAAGGCAAAATACTATTTTGTTTGGACTTTTCGATATTATTATGAGTAATTAAGACTTTCAGTTCGCACGTCTCTGATTCCTACACTTGTATGATTTTGATTCCTTACTAGGTAAATTAGAACAAAAAGACTTATCTGATCCATTTTCGGTACGATTTCTTTATGTTGGGTACTATTATTATTATTATTATTATTATTATTATTATTGTTATTTTTATTATTATTATTATTGTTATTTTTATTATTATTATTATTATTATTATTATTGTTATTATTATTATTATTATTGTTACTATTATTATTATTATTGTTACTATTATTATTATTATTATTATTATTATTATTATTATTATTATTATTATTAATATTATTTTTAATATTACTATTATTATTATTGTTATTATTATTATTATTATTATTATTATTATTATTATTATTATTATTATTAAATGCTAAGCCACAACCCTAGTTGGAAAAGCAGGATGCTATAAGCCCAGGGGCTCCAACATGGAAAAATAGCCCAGTGAGGAAAGGTAATTTAGAACAAAAAGACTTACCTGATCCATTTTCGAGTACTATTTCATTATTATTATTATTATTATTATTATTGTTATTATTATTACTACTTACTAAGCTACAACCCTAATTGGAAAAGCAGGATGCTATAAGCCCAGGGGCTCCAACAGGGAAAATAGCCCAGTGAGGAAAAGAAACAAGGAAAAATAATTTTTTTTAAGAATATTAACATTAAAATAAATATCTCCTATAAAAACTATAAATACTTTAATAAAACAAGAGGGAGAGAAATAGGATAGAATAGTGAGCCCGAGTACACCCTCAAGCAAGAAAACTCTAACCCAAGACAGTGGAAGACCATGGTACAGAGTCTATGGCAACACCCAATACTAGTAGTTTATATTCATCAGCACGAAAATCTATTTCTTATTTCATGGTGCTAATTCGTTATTTTCATATAGGTACACTGTTAAAAAAACCGTAATATTAATGGGAAAATCTCCGTAAAAATATACTATTCTCGTCCGTATTTTAGTAAGATACAGGCGACCGTAACTTTTACCTTACTTTGTTATTATCTTTTACGGGTTGGTGACCGTAATATCACTCCTTTACATCAATATACCCGTTTTCAAAACGGTAAATGCCTGGCAACATTTATGCCAATATTATTACCGTTTTTTTACGGCTAATTTTTAGGCAATGTATTTACCTTGTTAATAAAAGAAAAATATTGTATTTGTGTCCTAAACATTTAAAAAACTTCGCCATTTTTTTTCTTGTTAGTTTTGCTTGTTCCCTTAAAATTTTTTATTTTTATTGTTCATTAATTCTCTTGTTTATTTATTTCATTGTTTACTTTCCTCGCTGGGCTATTTTTCCCTGTTGGAGCCTTAGGGCTTATTGCATCCTGCTTTTCCAGCTAGGGTTGTAGCTTAGCTTGTAATAATTATAATAATAATGATGATAATAATAGTAATAATAATAATAATAATAATAATAATAATTCACTGGAGATCTTGCCCTGTTTTAGATACTCATTATTATCATTATTATTAATCAGGTTTTATTGAAAGGATAATATGTCCCTCTTCCGGTGACTGGTGGATTGTAGCAACGAAGAGAAAAAGATAATAGGAACAATAGAAAAAGTTAATTGCAAAATCACCTTCAATAAAACCTGCTTTAAAAGAGGGTCTACTCCCGAAATATGCAAAGATTATTGATATTATAATTATCATTGTAAGAATAAAATATAAATATACTACCTTTCTTATTGACGTTATGAAAGCAAACTCCACAAATTTATTTCTTTAAAATTTAACTTCGTTGATTTTCATAACCCATCGATCATATG
>NC_090739.1:125098228-125103228 GCF_036898095.1 Palaemon carinicauda
TTGTCATACCATGACCCATGTCCATACTGTATATAAAATTACTCTTTAAATTGACAAAGAAATGAAAAAAGTTTAACAAACCAATTTACGTTACTGATTTTCTTGTATCCAAGAAAGGTATGTTATAACTATAATATTTTTTTTTTTTTTTTTGTTGAGGCAGATTTGCACCGACTCGCAGGGGTGCCTTTTTAGTTCGGAAAAGTTTCCTAATAGCTGATTGGTTGGAAGTATCCGGACCAAAAATACTTCCGACCAATCGGCTATAAGGAAAATTTCCGAGCTAAAAGGGCACCCCTGCGAGTCGGTGCAAATGCGCATCATTAATTTTTTTTTTGCATAAGCATAAAACTAAAATTACTGCCAGATCTTAGCTGAAAGAGCATTTCGTCACCCTCGTAAACTAACTGCCTAAGTCATTTTCTCCACTTGTTGGGAACTCAAAAAAAACCCCTCTCATTTCCTAATTCTTTATATCATTGTATTGAGCTTCAATTAACAAATTCTTAGCAGAAGAATTTGTGAATTAGAATTTGTTAATTGAAGCTCAATACAATGATATAAAGAATTAGGAAATGAGAATTTTTTTTTTTTTTTTATTTCCCAACAAAGTGGAGAAAATGACTTAGGCAGTTAGTTTATGAGGGTGACGATTCATAATGTTTAAAACACTTTCGCACGACATATTACTGCTAGATCTTCGCTCAGACACCATCTATTAAGTCCACAAGGCTTAAAGAAGACTAAAATTATTGCCAGACCTTTGCTCAAACCCTACTTATTCATGTGACCTTCATCTAATCATTTGTCTTTCCGGTGTTTCAGTCTTCCGCGTTTAATGTTGGCGATGTTTCTCTGTTCGTTAACGAGGTTTCCAGAACACTAAAATTAGCTACAAGAACACTTACATTCACTGCTCAGCTTCTAGAATCTGGAAATATTGTAAACTTTTTAGGAGCTGTGTAGTTATTGTGACCAGATTTTTTTCTGTAAAAGCGGGGCATTTCATATGTGTATATATATATATATATATATATATATATATATATATATATGTATTTATATATATTTATACACATATATACATACTGTGTATATATATATATACTGTATATATATATATATATATATATATATATATATATATATATATATATATACATATACATATATATATATATATATATATATATATATATATATATATATATATATATATATATATATATATATATATATATATATATATATATATGGGAATCCAAGAATCAATCTCAAACCCTTTTCTGCTTACCTTTATTATTCATACTTTGCAGTGGAATGGCAAAATTAAACAAAATACCAGTACCAGTAGTTTTGTTATTGTAACACACACACACACACACACACACACACACACAGAGAAACTGGGACAAATGGGAACAAGCGTCACTGTCCCTTGTCTTTGCCTTTCATGACAGCCTTTAAACTACGCATATGATACGCACTTCAGGGAGAAGGATTTACCTTACATGGCCGTGCCGTTCATTATTATTATTACTTGCTAAACTACAACTCTATAGTCCATTTCTTTTAGCGATGCATATTTGCGCAGACTCGCGGCGGTGCCCTTTTAGCTCGGAAAAGTTTCCTGGTCGCTGATTGGTTGGACGAGATAATTCTAACCAATCAACGATCAGGAAACTTTTCCGAGCTAAAAGGGCACCGCTGCGAGTCGGTGCAAATATGCATCGCTAAAAGAAATGGACTATAGTTGGAAAAGCAGGATGCTATAAGGCCAGGGGCTCCAACAGGGAAAATAGCTCAGTTAGGAAAGGGAACATGGAAAAATAAAATATTTTAAGAAGAGCAACAACATTAAAATGAATATCACTATATAAACTATAAAAACTTTAACAAAACAAGAGGAAGAGAAATAAGATATAAGATAGAACAGTGTGCCCGAGTGTACCCTCAAGCAAGAGAACTCTAACCCAAGGCAGTGGAAGACCATGGTACAGAGGCTATGGCACTACCCAAGATTAGAGAACAATGGTTTGATTTTGGAGTGTCCTTCTCCTAGAAGAGCTGCTTACCACAGCTAAAGTCTCTTCTACCCTTACAAAGAGGAAAATGGCCACTGAACAATTACAGTGCAGTAAGAAGAATCGTTTGGTAATATCAGTGTTGTCAGGTGTATGAGGACAGAGGAGAATATGTAAAGAATAGGCCAGACTATTTGGTGTGTGAGTGTATAGGCAAAAGGAAAATGAACCGTAACCAGAGAGAAGGCTCCAATGTAGTACTATCTGGCCAGTTAAAGGACCCCATAACTCTCTAGTGGTAGTATTTCAACGGGTTACTGGTGCCCTGGCCAACCTACTACCTACAGTAGTAGTAGCGACCTTTAAACTACAAATATGTTACGCACACTTTAGGGTGAAAGATTTACCTTACTCCTTTGGTGTTAAAAATCTTCTCCTGTTGGTGTCTACAAACACCCATATGGGGCTGTGGCTCTTTGAGAGATAAGTTTATGATTTATTTTCATCTTGTCTCACTTTCCAGTAGGGTGTGTCTCTCTATGGTGTAATATTACCTTGCACCAGCCCTTATGCCAAAGGATTTATTCTAGAAAATTTATGAAATCCTTTACATCTAAGGGACTCGTTTCCCAAGACAAGACTTATGTTTTTGAAGATATCGAAGTCGAGTATGGTCTCACATAATAAGGACAACATTATCTGTTTGGGGAGTCGTGTAATATATATATATATATATATATATATATATATATATATATATATATATATATATATATATATATATATATATATATATACTGTATATGCATATGCATATGCAGAAGAACCACAGGGAAAATGAAAATACGAAATATACGATTGAGTCCTGACTAGTATCACGAAACTAGTCACGAGTTAATAGTACATTTCGTATTTTCATTTTCCCTGTAGTTCTTCTGCATCTGAGCATCACGTTTTCCTGTGATTTTACGCATACATACATACATATATATATATATATATATATATATATATATATATATATATATATATATATATATATATATATATATATATATATATATATAGATACACACAGTATATAAAATCATCATCATCCTCTCCTCCTACCGATATTAACGCAAAAGGGCCTCTGTTAGATTTCGCCAGTCGTTTCTATCTTAGAGCTTTCAAATCATTCACCATCGCCTACTTCACGCTTCATAGTCCTCAGCCATGTAGGCCTGGGTCTTCCAACTCTTCCTCTTCTACTGCCTCGTGGTATCCAGCTGAACATTTGGTGAACTAATCTCTTTTGGGGAGTGCGAAGAGCATATATATATATATATATATATATATATATATATATATATATATATATATATATATATATGTTTATATATATGTTTATATATATATATATATATATATATATATATATATATATATATATAGATAGATATGTTTATATATATACTTATATATATATATATATATATATATATATATATATATATATATATATATATATATGTATATATATGTTATATATATGATATATATGTATAATATATATGATATATATATACATATATATACATACATATATATATAAATATATATATATACATATATATATATATATATATATATATATATATATATATATATATATATATATATATATATATATATATATATATGGAGCAGTTATTTCCAAACACTTGAATTTCAAGGAATAAATTCACCCCGGACAAAATGACACTGCAAATGCAGACGGTGCGAAAAAATGCTCTTGCAAGAAGTCGACACACCTTCATCTCCTCCAAGGCGGCAGCAAATCCTTCTTATTTTCAATCCTAAAACAATCGCAGGCTTAGAAACACAGAGTTAAGACAAGAAGTTTTTTTTTTTTTTTTTTTTTTTTTTTTTTTTTTTTTTTTTTTTTTTTTTTAAAGAATGGAAATCCCTTTTCCAAACACCGCCATTTCTCGTGGTCCTTTCTTTGGAAGGTGACCTGAATTCTCAGCTAATTGCCGCGAACGGGAAAAAGATACAAGATTCGCCAAGAGGCTTTTAGATGAGAGTAAAGACCCTGAGATAAAATGGAGGAGAAAGTCATGTAATTGTGAAGATCTTTTTTTTTCTTTATTAAATGTCCTTGTCGATGTCTCGCAGGAATTTTTTACAGGAGCAAACTTCAAGAATACCGGGGAAAATTATTAAGCAAAACAAAATTTTAACATATTCCTCCAATGACTGAGTACGAAAGAGCCAGGCAAGATCCTTTGATAAGATAAATTAAGATCTTCAGAATCATTTTAGTTGTCGTGTGGAAGTTATCAGCTCTTCAGAACCACAAGAATTCTTGGGCATGATAAACTATTATCATCTGTTCTTGCCAGCAGTCGCTGCTATCTCATGCATTCATTGCCTACAGGAGACGGTCATGGCCAAACCCCCTCAACTCGTTCATATCCACTCTACGAGTACCTGCTAATTCATTTCTCACACCGTATCTCACCCTCATTACTTCGTTCCTAACCCCATCCAATCGAGATACACCAGCCATACTTCTCAGAAAGTTTATCTTGAACACACTCTATATGTTTCTCAGTCACTCTCATTCCCCACAACTCCGATAGATACATCGCAGTTGGTACATCCACTTTCTCACACAAGGTTGTCATTTCCTATTGAAAACATCTGTGCCGGGTACTAGCCATACTGGGATTCTAGCCCCGCTGAACTCAAAAGGTTATATAGTGTCTGCAACCCCAATAGGTCTACCTTCTGAGTCATCAGCAACCATTATCTGGTCCTACCTGGTACTATGTCAGTTACATTGTTTATAATACTTTTCAATTGAAAGGTCAGAGTATATGCTTGATACTGAAAACTGACCTTTCTGTTGAAAAAAACGTATTTGACATTAAACGTTTTCTGGGTGGAGAGGGGGCTTGGGTGCGGATCGTATGTATATATAGTCAGTCTCCA
>NC_090739.1:125112481-125124981 GCF_036898095.1 Palaemon carinicauda
GCAACCCCAGTTGGAAGAGCATGGAGCTATAAGCCCAAGCGATAAAAATACATACACAACTGATATATCCTCCCGAGATGCTATACGTGTATATCCATAGATACATCATGTATATATACACATATACTGTGTGTATATATATATATATATATATATATATATATATATATATACACTAGTGTACGCGAGCAGACAGATCCAACCCTCCCCCCCCATCCCCCTTTACTAACTACAACCAGCTGGTTATGCAATTTGTGAGAAAGTGTGGTTTCCGAGTCTACCACTCGAGATAACCCCTCTCACCGGGGTATGACCACTCCCTTTCCTCCTGAGAGTGACAGGAAAGATATATATATATATATATATATATATATATATATATATATATATATATATATATATATATATATATATATACAATATATTTATATAATTATATATACATATATATATATATCTATATAATATATATATATATTTATATATGTATATATATATATATGTATATGTATATATATTTATATCTGTATATATATATATATTTATTTTATTATATATATATTATGCAATCAGACACTTGTTCTTTATTATATTGGGGAGATTATATGTGTAGGTTCATATTTATATAAATATACATATGAATATATATATAGATATATAATTTTGTGTGTTTGTGTATTAAGGCTATTGAAAACTGAAAAATTTAACTAACAATTCTTACACGACCGTCATTTATTTATTTCCTTATTTCCTTTCCTCACTGGGCTATTTTTCCCTTTTGGAGCCCTTGGGCTTATAGCATCTTGCTTTTCCAACTAGGGTTGTGGCTTGGCTAATAATAAAAATAATAATAATAATAATAATAATAATAATACATAAAGATGCCAGTCTTTTATCATATGCGAATTAAACCTTTTTTTTCCATTTCTTAAAATGTATTTTAATGACCTGAAAGTCTTCTTTCCTAACTGTTATTACAAATGTTATCACAGTATGTCATTTCGTGGAATACCCTCTGCTTGGTAATTACACGTTAAGTTTGTAATGTTTGTACAGCATACGGCTCTCTGAACCTAAAGGCAAAGTGTTATGTAATGGGGGAAACGGAACGTCCAGAAATTGTTACTATTTTGTATGTAACATTATGTGGTCATATTTTCTCCCATTCACTGTTTTTTATGTGTATGTATGTGTGGATGTATGCATGTATATAGATATACAGATATTCATGTATATATATATATATATATATATATATATATATATATATATATATATATATATATACAGTATGAATATATTTGTTTATTGACAAACACGCGTTACAGTTCAGGGAACCATGGAAAGAATAATGTTGGGAATAACACCAACTACACCAAGAGATGGAAAAAGAGCAAAATTGAAGTATAGCACATTGTAATAACTATACACACACGCACACACACACACATATATATATATATATATATATATATATATATATATATATGTATATATATATACTGTATATGTATAAATGTATATATATATATATATATATATATATATATATATACTGTATATGTATAAATGTATATATATGTGTATATATATATATATATATATATATATATATATATATTTTATATATACTGTATATGCATATATGTGTTTATCTGTATATGTATATATATGTGTGTGTATATGTATATATATATGCATATATATATATATATATATATATATATATATATATATATAAACCTTAAACCTCTACTTCGGATGAGATACCTAGTGCGTGTGCATCTCATGTGAATCACGTGTGCATCACGTGTGCATCACATGTGAATCACGTGTGAATCACATGTGAATCACGTGTGCATCACATGTGAATCACGTGTGAATCACGTGTGCATCACATGTGAATCACGTGTGCATCACATGTGAATCACATGTGAATCACGTGTGAATCACATGTGAATCACGTGTGCATCACATGTGAATCACGTGTGAATCACGTGTGCATCACATGTGAATCACGTGTGAATCACATGTGAATCACGTGTGCATCACATGTGAATCACGTGTGCATCATGTGTGTTTGTATGTATTTGCTTGTGTAAGGAGGTATAGGCCTATGTAATAATAATAATAATAATAATAATACAGAAAATGTTCCTTCGTCTTCCCCTCTCCTTCTCTCCTTCTCCAGTTTGCTTCTTTTCCTTCTTTGTGATTCTCTTCTTCGTATCCCTGAAGCCCTTGGGGGAGGGAGGGAGAGGGGGGAGGAGAGGAGGGAGGGGAAGGTATTCAAAAAAGATTTTTTTTCTTTTATTATGAAAATACAATTGCATTTTATTAACATATTTTTTTCTTTCTTTTATCAAGAAATATTCCTTTACAAATTCAGACTCGGAAGATTCTCCGGAGCTTCCCGGGAAGGCGTTATGCCTCCAGACTGCGGTTTCTCCAAGCGATTTCGAGTTTTTCTAAAAAGCTTTCTTGTCACTTGGAGAGAGTCGATGGAATAGGGTGATAATTATTATTATTATTATTATTATTATTATTATTATTATTATTATTATTATTATTATTATTATTATTATTATTATTAATAATAATAATAATAATAATAATTATCACCCTATTCCATCGACTCTCTCCAAGTGACAAGAAAGCTTTTTAGAAGAACTCGAAATCGCTTGGAGAAACCGCGGTCTGGAGGCATAACGCCTTCCCGGGAAGCTCCGGAGAATCTTCCGGAGTCTGAATTTGTAAAGGAATATTTCTTGATAAAAGAAAGAAAAAAATGTAAGTCAATAAAATTATATTTACATTGAAAACGTAATATTATTATTATTATTATTATTATTATTATTATTATTATTATTATTATTATTATTATTTTTATTATTATTATTATTATTATTATTATTATTATTACGTTTACAATGTAAATAATAATAAACAAAATTCAGAAATACTTCAGAGTACGAAGAAGAATTTTATGCAAGTTTTGTGAAGACTTTTGAATCGGAGACAACAGTGGCTTCGATCTCCGGAGCCAATTTCGGACCTCGGAGACTTAGAGAACTCGTATTTCATTTTTTCAAAATTAGATCTGATCAGGCATATGGGAAGGGTAACATTCATTATGTTTTACGTAAGCAAATTTGTGTCCGCTTTAACAAGCAATTCAAAGATGATCAAGGATTGTATCACATCGGTGATGCGAGGAGAAGTGGTGCGGCAGAACTTCATCTGGGATGGGATTCCCGTTGGGGCGATGGCGACCAAAGACTTCTCCAGCCTGGCTACTGCTAACGGCGTCTTAGGTGGCGTTGCAATGGCCTGTCTTGGATTTGTGACTTGGAAGAGAGTCGAGGCTTCTAAGAAGCAGACTCTAATGGAACTGAAAAAGAACCAGGTTTTAGCTGAAGTGGAAGGCCTAGAGAAAAAGATCCAGGACCTGAAACTTCAGGTTGAAGAGAAGGAGAGAAGAGAAATAACACTGAGAGCTATTCGCGAAGAAGAGACCCAGAAAATTCGTGTTGACCATTTGTTGGACCAGAATCGGAAACAGAAGGCCGAACTTGAAAACTTGAAGGAAAAACTGGACATTTCCCGGAATCAAGAAAATAATCTTCAAGATTTGCTGAACGAGAGTGAGGAAGTTCAGAGGAGATTAAGAACTGATTTCGAGGAAAAGATGAACGCGAAGGACAGAATGTTAGAAGACCTGAAATTAGAAAACAAATTACAGGCTGAAAATATGATACAGCAGGCTGATATCCTTAAGGAAAGGATAGAAACTCTAGAAAATGACGACAAGGAGAAGGACCTGTGTATCGAAAATCTCAAAAAGGAACAGAATGAAGAAATAAGGAAGTTTAAAGAGGAAGAAATTGCCAACCAAAAAATCATGGAAGAGCTGGAAGAAACTATCCAAACAATGAATAATTTCTACGAGATGAATAAAGAAAATGATAGAGCAGAGGCTGAAGATTTGTTAAAACAGGTTAATGAACTAAAAGAAAGGATAGAAACTCTAGAAAATGACGACAAGGAGAAGGACCTGTGTATCGAAAATCTCAAAAAGGAACAGAATGAAGAAATAAGGAAGTTTAAAGAGGAAGAAATTGCCAACCAAAAAATCATGGAAGAGCTGGAAGAAACCATCCAAACAATGAATAATTTCTACGAGATGAATAAAGAAAATGATAGAGCAGAGGCTGAAGATTTGTTAAAACAGGTTAATGAACTAAAAGAAAGGATAGAAACTCAAGAAAATGACAACGAGGAAAAGGAGCTGTGTATCGAAAGTCTCAAGAAGGAACAGGAAGAACAGAAGTATAATTCAGAGGAAACAATGGAGAACAATGAAATAATTGTAAACACACTAGAAAAAATGGGTGAAGAAACCACAGATGATGAAATAGATAACCAAGCGGATTGCAGTGATGTGAGTATGCCAATATCCAATGAATCAGAAAACCGAAGGCAACTCATAATGGGCTATTTAAGGAATGATAATAATAATAGCTTGTCAGACATATTGCCCAACAAGGAGTTTAGAGTAAGGCCGACGAAGCCACTGGAAGTTTTACCAGAAGAATCAGCTGAGGAGGAGGACGAGTTCGAGTGTGAAGTCTCGGATCTCCCTTATGTGGCAAAGGAGGAGATTTATTTCCCAAGAGAGCCACTTAAAATTACCACCCTTACTAAAGAAGAAAAAAGTCATCTCATAGAACAGATTGAGACCTACACACAAGATCGTCCATACCATGTAACATTAGGATGCGCTGAAAACCCAACGAAAGAAGAGGTCGAAGAGAGGTACAAACACATCATGAAATCATGGATTCAGTCCTATGGAAAGTTTGAGGTCAGTGAATTTGGAAACTGGCGTTTAGACGATTCCGGAGCTGTCCTCGGAAAGCTGACGGATGCTTATTTGTACCTGAGATCTTCAGAAGAACACAGGAGACTTATATCACTTGCAATGAAGCTGTACGAGTATACAGTGGCGGAGGCATGGGGCTACTTAGCCAAAGAACATTGGGATGTGGATGAAGAAAAAATGGTCAGTGAGCTAATTGAAAAGACACTCACTATAGAAAATGGCGACAGCAAAGAAATTAATAAAGCAGAGGCTGAAAATATATTAAGACATATTAATGAGCTAAATGAAAAACTAGTCTCTTTGGAAAATGATATCAAGGATAAAGACGAGTGTATCGAACATCTGAAAAATGAACAGAATGAACAGACTTACAATTCAGGTGGATCAGTAATGTTCAATGAAGAAATGAAGAGACTCAAAGAAAAAGATGTTGAAAACCAAAAAGCTATTGAAGAGCTGGAAGAAACCATCCAAACAATGAATAATTTCTACGAATGGAATAAGGAACTTGAGAAAGAAGAGGCTGACAAAATGTTAAAGGAGATCAGTGAGCTCAAAGAAAAGGTGGAGAAACTAGAAAATGACAACGAGGAAAAGGACACACGTCTCAAAAATCTGAAAATAGAACTGAATAAACAAAAGTACATTACAAGAACTACATTTAAACGATAAGTTGACACTGAGGATGTTTAGGTGTCAAAGAAGATGAAAAAAAAAATATATATATATAAAACCTAAAAAAATATAAAAATAAAAAACAAAAGAAAAAAAAATAAACTAAAAAAAAGTGAAAAGAATTCCTAGGTATAAGAAGGAAAAGGAGAATACGAAGCATTAGGAAAAAGATATAGCAGTTGGCAAACAAGATGGTAATTATCAACATTTGGAGAATAGGACAATGGGAAAGTTTCGGTTGCGAAGAAGATCTGAGTCATCTAAAGTGAAAAGGTATCAGGAGAGTAATGATGCAAAAGTATTGTTTCAATGTTGATGCCTAACAAAAATAATCTATAGGATCAAGACCCATTGTGCTTAAGAATGTTCCACGATCAGGACAAATTATTCTGGAAGTACTCCAACTTCAACATATGTGTGGATAATGTGGAACATGAACAGTGCAAAGAGAAATGGTCTAGCTTTTCTAGTCTGCTGTGTCTCTTGATAAAGATTTGCCTGTACCAAATCTTTTTCAAGGTGACAGGTGGACCAGTTTCTAGATCTATTCTCTCAAAGGCATCTAAAATATGGACTATGCAGAGGGGAATGGTCTAGCTTTTTCTAGTCTGCTCTGTCTCTTGATCAAGCTTTTTCAAGGTGTCAGGTGGACTAGATTCTAGATCTATTCTCTCATGGGCATCTGAAATATGGACTATGCAGAGGGGAATGGTCTAGCTTTTTCTAATCTGCTCTGTCTCTTGATCAAGCTTTGCTTGTACCAAAGCTTTTTCAAGGTGTCAGGTGGACTAGATTCTAGATCTATTCTCTCAAATGCATCTAAAATATGGACTATGCAGAGGGGAATTGTCTAGCTTTTTCTAGTCTGCTCTGTCTCTTGATCAAGCTTTGCTTGTACCAAAGCTTTTTCAAGGTGACAGGTGGACTAGATTCTAGATCTATTCTCTCAAAGGCATCTCAAATATGGACTATGCAGAGGGGAATGGTCTAGCCTTTTCTAGTCTGCTCTGTCTCTTGATCAAGCTTTGCCTGTACCAAATCTTTTTCAAGGTGACAGGTGAACTAGTTTCTAGATCTATTCTCTCAAATGCATCTAAAATATGGACTATGCAGAGGGGAATGGTCTAGCTTTTTCTAGTCTGCTCTGTCTCTTGATCAAGCTTTGCTTGTACCAAAGCTTTTTCAAGGTGTCAGGTGGACCAGTTTCTAGATCTATGCTGTCATAGGCATGTAAAATATGGACTATGCAGAGGGGAATGGTCTAGCTTTTTCTAGACTGCTCTGTCTCTTGATCAAGCTTTGCTTGTACCAAAGCTTTTTCAAGGTGTCAGGTGGACTAGATTCTAGATCTATTCTCTCAAATGCATCTAAAATATGGACAATGCAGAGGGGAATTTTCTAGCTTTTTCTAGTCTGCTCTGTCTCTTGACCAAGCTTTGCTTTTACCAAAGCCTTTTCAAGGTGTCAGGTGGACTAGTTTCTAGATCTATTCTCTCAAATGCATCTAAAATATGGACTATGCAGAGGGGAATGGTCTAGCTTTTTCTAGTCTGCTCTGTCTCTTGACCAAGCTTTGCTTGTACCAAAGCTTTTTCAAGGTGTCAGGTGGACTAGATTCTAGATCTATTCTCTCAAAGGCATCTAAAATATGGACTATGCAGAGGGGAATGGTCTAGCCTTTTCTAGTCTGCTCTGACTCTTGATCAAGCTTTGCTTGTACCAAAGCTTTTTCAAGGTGTCAGGTGGACTAGATTCTAGATCTATTCTCTCAAATGCATCTAAAATATGGACTATGCAGAGGGGAATGGTCTAGCTTTTTCTAGTCTGCTCTGTCTCTTGATCAAGCTTTGCTTGTACCAAAGCTTTTTCAAGGTGTCAGGTGGACTAGTTTCTAGATCTATTCTCTCAAAGGCATCTCAAATATGGACTATGCAGAGGGGAATGGTCTAGCCTTTTCTAGACTGCTCTGTCTCTTGATCAAGCTTTGCTTGTACCAAAGCTTTTTCAAGGTGTCAGGTGGACTAGTTTCTAGATTTATTGTCTCAAAGGCATCTAAAATATGGACTATGCAGAGGGGAATGGTCTAGCTTTTTCTAGTCTGCTCTGTCTCTTGATCAAGCTTTGCTTGTACCAAAGCTTTTTCAAGGTGTCAAGTGGACTAGTTTCTAGATCTATTCTCTCAAAGGCATCTAAAATATGGACTATGCAGAGGGGAATGGTCTAGCTTTTTCTAGTCTGCTCTGTCTCTTGATCAAGCTTTGCTTGTACCAAAGCTTTTTCAAGGTGACAGGTGGACTAGATTCTAGATCTATTCTCTCAAATGCATCTAAAATATGGACTATGCAGAGGGGAATGATCTAGCCTTTTCTAGACTGCTCTGTCTCTTGATCAAGCTTTGCTTGTACCAAAGCTTTTTCAAGGTGTCAGGTGGACTAGTTTCTAGATCTATTCTCTCAAAGGCATCTAAAATATGGCCTATGCAGAGGGGAATTGTCTAGCTTTTTCTAGTCTGCTCTGTCTCTTGATCAAGCTTTGCTTGTACCAAAGCTTTTTCAAGGTGTCAGGTGGACTAGTTTCTAGATATATTCTCTCAAAGGCATGTAAAATATGGACTATGCAGAGGGGAATGGTCTAGCTTTTTCTAGTCTGCTCTGTCTCTTGATCAAGCTTTGCTTGTACCAAAGCTTTTTCAAGGTGTCAAGTGGACTAGTTTCTAGATCTATTCTCTCAAAGGCATCTAAAATATGGACTATGCAGAGGGGAATGGTCTCGCTTTTTCTAGTCTGCTCTGTCTCTTGATCAAGCTTTGCTTGTACCAAAGCTTTTTCAAGGTGTCAGGTGGACCAGTTTCTAGATCTATTCTCTCCAAGGCATCTAAAATATGGACTATGCAGAAGGGAAGGGTCTAGCATTTTCTAGCCTGCTATGTCTCTTGATAAAGCTTTGCCTGTACCAAATCTTTATCAAGTGACAGAGCAGACTAGAAAAAGCTAGACCATTCCCCTCTGCATAGTCCATATTTTAGATGCCTTTGAGAGAATAGATCTAGAAACTAGTCCACTTGACACCTTGAAAAAGCTTTGGTACAAGCAAAGCTTGATCAAGAGACAGAGCAGACTAGAAAAAGCTAGACCATTCCCCTCTGCATAGTCCATATTTTAGATGCCTTTGAGAGAATAGATCTAGAAACTAGTCCACTTGACACCTTGAAAAAGCTTTGGTACAAGCAAAGCTTGATCAAGAGACAGAGCAGACTAGAAAAAGCGAGACCATTCCCCTCTGCATAGCCCTTTTTTTTTTTTTTTTTTTTTTTTCATAACGTCATGCTCCTGACCTTGTGTTAAAAAAACAAATATAGTGACTATTACGAGTTTCCTTTATTAAATACTAGAAATATTACAGAATAACTATTGTACACGACCCGTCATAAATGACGGCTAAATATTTAGATGGATATGCACTCATGCACAGATTGAACCCCTCCCCCCCCTTCCCCTTTCCTAATTACAACCAACTGGTTCGATAATTTGTGGGAGATTGTGGTTTCATAGTGTAACTCTCGGGGTACTCTCTCTCGCCAGGGTGTGACTACTCACACTCCTCAAGCCGCTCAGCGTGACAGGAAATTATATATATATGATATATACATATACATGTATAACACACACACTCATGTGTGTGTGTGTATATATATATATATATATATATATATATATATATATATATATATATATATATATATATATATATATATATATATCTTCCTGTCACGCTGAGCTGCTTGGGGAGTGTAAGTAGTCACACCCAGGCGAGAGAGAGAATACCTGGGGAGGTACGCTATGAAACCACAATCTCCTACAAATTATCGAACCAGCTGGTTGTAGTTGGGAAAGGGGAAGGGGGGGGGGGAGGGGTTCAATCTGTGTGTTTGCGTGCATATCCATCTAAATATTTAGCCGTCATTTATGACGGTTTGCGTACGCTAGTTATTAGTCACCATATTTCTTTTTATAAACACAAGGTCAGGAGCATGACTTTATATATAACTGTTTTATCCTGGATCAGGATAAAAGAATAAAAGTCTCTCGTTGAAACTCCTGAAGCAATTTAGAAATTCGCTTTCCATTTTTCTCGGTTTTTTTTTTTTTCGAAAATCTATTAAAAAAAATAGGCGTTCGTTTTGGCTTTCGGCTTTTACCTATGAAAAATAATACAAGAAATTAATAAAAATAAGTTTGCTCTATATGGTGATATTCTTTACCTGTGAAAAGCAAATAAAAAGACAGTTTTTTTTTTTTTCTGGTGTAACTTTAGCTGTATCAATTTTGTATTTTTAGAAGTATTACTTTAAAAACATTTAAAATATAGCAAGAGTATTTATATCATTCACATGGCTTGTAAAAGGCCTGTATTCATAGTTTACATACTCATATGTATGCACAGATACACACATATGTGGTATACATACTGTATGTGTGCATGTGTTTACATATGAGCAGGAGTAATAGAAAGTACATTCGAAAGATTTTATTTAATGTATTTATAATAGATATATATCGTTTGTTTATATCATTTTTTCCTTTCCTCACTGGGCTATTTTTCCCTATTGAAGCCCTTTAGCTTATGGCATCTTGCTTTCCCTACTAGGGTTGTAGCTAGGCTAATAATAATAATAATAATAATAATAATGATAATAATAATAATAGTAACAACAACAACAATAATAATAATAGTAATAATAATATTAATAATAATATCTTAGGCTATTTATATATTCATCTGTTTCATAATAGAATAAATTGCCTATTCGAGAAGAAAAGCAAATGATCATTTATTTCAAAAAGATAAAAAAAAAAAAGATTTTAAACTAAATTATGAAGACTGCCTTCAATATTTCAGTTCCTTTTGACAATGTCAACTGTGTTATTGAATTCGTCTTCCAATTAGATACCATTACTCTTGCAATCTCTGATTATACTCACTGACCATAGTTGTTTTGGCTAAATTTTCATAGCCGGATGCCTTTCCTGCCGCCAACCCTCCCCATTTATCTGGCTTGGGACCGGTACCAAGTTGAGGCCGGCTTGCCCCCCCCCCCCCCCCCCTCAGTGGCTGGGATTTTTTTATTGGATGGGAGAATCCATTGCGAGGTTTTGTTCTGTAAATTTGCTTAACGGGAATGTGAGTGTGTTTTGCATAATAATAATCTCTTCTATATAATGAAGAGCAAGCGTCTGGTTTTATATATATATATATATATATATATATATATATATATATATATATATATATATATATATATATATCACTCACTCACTAAATCCCGTCCGGAATTCTCCGGGTTGGGTCCTGCATCTGATATCGCCATTCTCTCCACAGACTCCTATCCAATGCCATCTGTGCCAGCTGCTGAAATGTCTCGCCTCTATTTGCTTTCTTGAAGGTTTTCACCCATGTATCTCTTGGTCGTCCTCTCGGTCTATTTCCGGCCACTTGACCATGAAGCACTATCTTTGGCCATCTGTCCTGTTCCATCCTCTGTACATGCCCAAACCATCTCCTCTGAATATCTTCCACTCTAATCAGAATTGTGTCCTCAACACCAGCCATTTCTCTCACTCCCTCGTTCGTAATTCTGTCCTCCCATCTTACACCACAGATTCTTCTCAGACATTTCATTTCAAAGGCTAATAACTTTTTCTCTTCTCTCTTCTTCAGTATACAGCATTCAGCACCGTATATCACTGTGGGGATTACTATTGCTCTTAATAGCCTAATTTTCAACTTAATGGATATATTTCTATCTTTCCAGATTCTTCTTAGCCTTCCAAATGCTTTCTGGCCACTTGAGATTCGGTCTTGAATTGCTCTTTCCATCTTTCCATCTGCTGTGAAAAACACTCCCAAATATTTAAACTCATTCACTTGTTCCACTTCTCCCTCTGATAGCTGTATATATATATATATATATATATATATACACTGTATATATGTATATATATATGTATGTATTGTGTGTATATATACAGAATGTATACAGTATATAGTATATATGTATATATATATATATATATATATATATATATATATATATATAAATATATATATATATATATATATATATATATATATAGACAGAATGTATACATACATTATATATATACATGTATATATAAATATATATATCTCTATATATATGTATATGTGTATGTATATATATATGTATGTATATACATATACATATATACATATATATATGTATATATATACTGTATGTATACATTCTGTCTATATATATACATACATACATACATACATACATATATGTCCGGTCACGTTCAGCTCTCCCTGTTCCTCGGGTAGGGGCAAGAGGGAGTAGTCATACCCTTGTGGGAGGTGGGTTTATGTACGTATACATTTGTGTGCATATATATATCTAAATGTTTTGTCATCGCTTGTGACGGGTCGCGTACACTAGTCTGTAATATAATAACATATTCAGTTTAAATTACGAATCCATGATAACTTTTAGCTTCGAAAAAAAAAAACATGAAAAATCAAATTTCTCCACTTGACATCCCCTCGATTGATCACTTCTCCAAACCATCAAAGTGCTCAAGTTTTTTTTTCATCAGAAATATCAATAAGGGTGAAAATCCGTAGAGTTGTAATTGGTTTCCACCAGAAAAGACTCCTGCATGGTTGATTAATATTCCAGTTTGGATTTTTCCGAAAACGATTTAGTCAAACTACTTCTTCTTCTTCTTTGTCTGCATCTTTTCCCACTTTTATGTGGGGTCGATGTTTCGGGCCAGCGTTCTCCATCTACCTCTGTCCCACACTTCATCACCGGTTAATCCCTTTGATCGAAGGTCATCCTTGATACAGTCCATCCACCTTCGCTTTGGTTTCTCTCTCCTTCTTGTTCCCTGTACCTCCATTT
>NC_090739.1:125132481-125137481 GCF_036898095.1 Palaemon carinicauda
TTTTTTTAATTAATATCGTTTTATATTTTGTCCATCTCTCCCGGTGTGAAATTAATTTATTCATTGCCAATTTTGTAAACATAAGCTTTTAACTGGAATAATAAAACGTTAGCATTTATTCATGAATAAAATGTAACTCCTCCTTGATGGTCAGTTTTCCATTAAATATGATTGCCATATTTCATAAATGCCATATTGGTTTTAGCTAATTTTTCATGGCCGGATGCCTTTCCTGCCGCCAACCCTCCCCATTTACCCGGCTTGGGACCGGCACCAAGTTGAGATGGATGTGTGGGGGTGACAAGAAGAGATAAGTTACGGAATGATGTAATTAGGGGTACCACAGGAGTTAGAGAACTATAAGATAAGATACAAAAAAGTAGACTGAGGTGGTATGGTCATGTCACGAGAAGAGATGAACAGTATATTGGGAGGAGAGTGATGGAAATGGAGGTACAGGGAACGAGAAGGAGAGGGAGACCAAAGCGAAGGTGGATGGACTGTATCAAGGATGACCTTCGATCAAAGGGATTAACTGGTGATGAAGTGTGGGACAGAGGTAGATGGAGAACGCTGGCCAGAAACATCGACCCCACATAAAAGTGGGAAAAGATGCAGACAAAGAAGAAGAAGACCATATTTCATAAATGCAGTTGAATTATTACCTAATTTCACAGACTAAGTTTAATAATCGTTAAGGGCTTTATTTGTAGAGAGCATTAATTGCTTCGGATGCCTAAGAGACTGCATTTAATATTTAGTCGGTTTACAGTGGTTTTCGTGGTAACATCAAGTCCAGTTTAAAAGTTTAAATTCCACTCATGAATGGCAGAGACATGGGGCAGTCACAATGCCCAAACAGGACATTGCCCGAGACTGACCACATATCCATTTGATCAGCGCTATAATCCACTCTTCGCCCTAGCTAGGACCAGGGAGGGCCAGGTAATGGCTGCTGATGACTGAGGAGGTAGACCTATAGGCTCTGCTAAATGCCCTATCCTTAGCTCACAAGGATATTGAGGTTGCAGACACTGCAAGAAACTATGGAGCTTGAGGGGGACTCTATCTCCACCGTCCAGTAGAACGCTAAGCAGGGACGTTTCCAGTAGACCACCACAACCGCTTAGGTTCCATGAGAATGTTGTTCTCCAAACATTGATGACTTAGTTATTCTGGTAACTTTTGGGCCTCGTTAGGACCCTTTTCTACACATGTTAGTCTTAGATAGGTTGAGCATACGTCCAGTCATGGCTTGCAACGCTAAACATATGAAAGAATAAGACTTTTCAAGAACAGAAAACTTTACGAACTGAAATTTTAAGAAGAGAAGTTTTCGAGGAAGGAATTTTATCAAGGCTGAGTCTTTAAGAAGCAGAGCCTTCGAGAAAAGAAATTTTCGACTACAGAAGAGGACTCTTTAAGGGCAGTAACCACAGAGCAAAATCGTTCTAGAACGAAGTTATTATAAAAGTTTTTGAGAACAAGAGCTTTAAGAAAAGAAGTTTTCTAGAGATAAACAGAAGCCTTTCATAGCACACTATTTTAGAGCAGAAGCCTCCAATTACTTAAGTTTTTTTTAGTATAGATGCCTTTGAGAACACGAATCTCTAAGAGCAGAATCCTGCAAGAATAAAGATGATTTTTTTAGACATCTTTAGATTAAAAGGACTTTGAATAAAGGAGTTATAAGAACACGGATTTTAAAAGACGAAAGCATCCAATAATAGAGGTTAAAAAAAAAAAAAAACTGTATGCACATGAAACTTTATGAGTAGAAGCCTTCTTCTTTGTCTGTATCTTTTCCCACCTTTGGGAAAAGATGCACTCAGAGAAGAAGCCTTCTTTCTTTCTTTCTGTCAAACACAGAATTCTCTTAGAACTTGAGTGAACCATTTAATCATATGATTTCATGCATTGAATTTTATAATGTTTCTTTGAGTTCAAGAGGCAAATTCTATTAGATTCCAACGGATATCGTATCTTTTGGATAAGAACAGCATTAGGGATCCTATGGATATCCAAGTTGCCAGGGAATAGTGGAAAACTCCATAGATACCAGCAACTAGAAAGGCAACAACGAAAAAGTTATCCCACATTGGAAAGTTGGTCCCAAGCCTTGCAAAGGCCATACGCGTATCGTATGCAAATGAGAAAAGATGTTTCTTGCCGAATTTAAAGAACGTGAACCTTTGTAAGAAGAGAGCTTTGGAAAGGTATGACGTCTGTTACACTGAAAGTAAAAACGAAAAATTTCTTTATGAAAAATAAACACCTTTGAAGGTGACTTCCATACATTAATAAAATAATACTGTAAATATAGAAAAATAAATATGATAAGAAAATTTCTAATGTACAAATATCAGGACATGGAATTCTCTTTCAAATGGTAGAGGTTGAAGTAACCCAGAAATAACATTGTTTTAATGGGGTGGAGTTGAGCCCTTAAAATAGAGATGTAGACAAACTAACGCAAACTTTACCTTTGAGGAAAGTTAGGGCTGATGTAAGGTAGACAAAATAGGATGAGGAGAAGAGGGAGCTGTTTACTACTTGAAAGGAGAATCTCCCTCCATGAGAATTTCCTCTGAAATATTGGCAGTTCTCTTTCTTGAATGACGTTCACTTTTACTAATTTAATCTGTTAATTTACAAATTTAAGGGTCCAAAACACATTACTTTGATTCCCCTCAAGTTTGAAACTTGACTATTGTTGTTTCAAGGCTTGAACACTTGGTCATCTTTTTTTATCTTCTTCCATTCAAATTTCAAAAGGACCCCATCTATAAATAAGTGTTTTTATTTTCTTCAAAATCATCTGGAAGTGCATAATGGCATTCTCAATAAATAGATTCGCAACTCACCCGCTGAAGCCTTACATGGGTGATGTATTTTTATAGAATTTTGCAAGGATTCCCACATTTCTAACTTCTCCATTATTTCACTCAAAACGAAAGGTTGGTCACTCTGTCCCTCCTCTGATGATGATAAAATCTCCTCCTCAGCCTCTTGTTGCTGCTTTTTATGCAACTCCACTAGCTCCTTGGTTATCAGCTGCTCACTATACTTGATTAGAAGATTACTGGCATCCTTATGTACCTCCAACCCCATTATCTAGCCCAAGGATGCAATTTCATCATCAACTACCTGCTGTGTATGCTCGAATCCCTAGACATCACATTCAGTAATGCATTCAGGTCACAGTTTCCTCCTTGCAGAATTCAGGGTTTTGTTGGATACCCCTTCCTCGGCTTTGTCAATTATTTTGAGGCAGTTGATTATTGAAATGTTCTTTTCAAAATTCTCGGAGGGTGAGGTTGGATCCTTCCGTGACCTCGAAGAAGTGCTGGAACATTGCTTTTATATACAGCTTATCAAAAATTGATATCACCTATTGATCCATGGATTTGAGAAGTAGAGTGGTGTTGGGCAGCAGGAGTTTGATTCTAATGAATTTAAATTCCTCCATTAGTTTGTCTCCAATGGCTGGAGGATGGGCAGGATAATTGTTCCTTAGCAACAAGGTTTGAAGCGGGAGGTTCTTCTCTATGAGGTAAGTTTTTACCTTAGGCCCAGAAATCTCATTGATCTATTCCACAAACAAAATGTGAGTCACTCAAGCCTTGTTATTCGACCACCACATGACGTTCAGTTGCTTCTTCTGCGCCTTGGGGATGTCCTGAGTGATGCATTATATTAGAATACGTTTGATTCTGTAAATCCCACTTTAATTTCCACAAAACAGTAGGGTTTGATGGTCTTTCATGGGCTTGCGACTGGAAATTTTGGAAAGTATCTTATTTTTTATTCGGTAATGAAGATTCTACTGAGCTTCTTCTTCCAGAACAGGTCAGTCTCGACACAATTGAAAACTTGTTGCGGCATGAAAAGCCCAGAATCCATGAACCTTTGAAACTTTACAACTAATGCCACAGTTGCCTTGACATCAAAACTTGTATCCTCATCATGTCACACAACAGCTTGGATGCCAGTTCCTCTCTTGAAATTTTCAAACCAGCCGTGGACCACCTCGAATGTTTCTTTTTCTTTTCCTGCTGACATACATGGTGTTTTTCATAAATAATGTTCTCAGCAATTGTATCCCCTGCTAACTGCTTCTCATTGATCCAGATAAGAAGCAACTTTTCTACATTATCAAGAACACATGGTCATTGTTTCGTTAGTGTCAGCAACCCTTATGCAAATTCATTGATTTGATTTCTTCTGTTTTCTTGAGAATGGTATGAATTGCCGATGTTATACATTGTTGCTAACTCGGCCATACGTGTAGATTGTTTTTCCTTCACCTATACAGAAATCATCTTATCATTTCTCTTAAATATATTGGGGCTATTGTCTAGATACTGTAGATGTCAGGATGCCAGAAAACTTTCCATCAATCAATCAATCTAGATACTGTACTGTACTGTTACTGTTAAGTTGACAGTGAACAATAGCAATCACAATTCAATAAAAAGAACACGCAATCGCGACTCTGCAAATGATAGTTCCAAAGATGTTCACACAATATTATAGATGATGCTACTATGAGCGGTGCGCAGAGTGGAAGAATTAAGGTCCCAGCAAAGGGGTAGGGGATGTGAGCTAAAGCAAAGCAAATTGGCATGAGAATCCTATGAATACTCCATGTGTGGCATATGGACACAGCACAACTGCTTTTTGAGTAACATGTTTTAATCTTGTTAGTAACTGTCTCAAAAAAAAAAGTGTGCATAATGAGGTAATTTCTTACTCACAGATCAATATAAAGTTTGTTAACAGATTTGCATTTTTATGCTTGGTACAGGTTTGCTCGTATTCAGAGTTACTCATTAACTGAGGTACTACTGTGTGTATACATATATGTAATAATTCATCTGTTTCAAATATGTCTTTGTTTAATGTTATGAAAAACGTTTTGTAAATCATTACAACTTCTATTGTTTCGAAAGCCTTTCCCAACTCAAATGATGTGAATATATCCATTATTTCCCAAGGTC
>NC_090739.1:125144981-125154981 GCF_036898095.1 Palaemon carinicauda
AAGGGAAAAATATATGAATTTTAAGCTTCTCTTCAAACAATGAAGGGAAAAATATATGAATTTTAAGCTTCTCTTCAAACAATGAAGGGAAAAATATATGAATTTTAAGCTTCTCTTCAAACAATGAAGGGAAAAATATATGAATTTTAAGCTTCTCTTCAAACAATGAAGGGAAAAATATATGAATTTTAAGCTTCTCTTCAAACAATGAAGGGAAAAATATATGAATTTTAAGCTTCTCTTCAAACAATGAAGGGAAAAATATATGAATCTTAAGCTTCTCTTCAAACAATGAAGGGAAAAATATATGAATTTTAAGCTTCTCTTCAAACAATGAAGGGAAAAATATATGAATTTTAAGCTTCTCTTCAAACAATGAAGGGAAAAATATATGAATTTTAAGCTTCTCTTCAAACAATGAAGGGAAAAATATATGAATTTTAAGCTTCTCTTCAAACAATGAAGGGAAAAATATATGAATTTTAAGCTTCTCTTCAAACAATGAAGGGAAAAATATATGAATTTTAAGCTTCTCTTCAAACAATGAAGGGAAAAATGTATGAATTTTAAGCTTCTCTTCAAACAATAAAGGGAAAAATGTATGAATTTTAAGCTTCTCTTCAAACAATAAAGGGAAAAATATATGAATTTTAAGCTTCTCTTCAAACAATGAAGGGAAAAATATATGAATTTTATGCTTCTCTTCAAACAATGAAGGGAAAAATATATGAATTTCAAGCTTCTCTTCAAACAATGAAGGGAAAAATATATGAATTTTAAGCTTCTCTTCAAACAATGAAGGGAAAAATATATGAATTTTAAGCTTCTCTTCAAACAATGAAGGGAAAAATATATGAATTTTAAGCTTCTCTTCAAACAATGAAGGGAAAAATATATGAATTTTAAGCTTCTCTTCAAACAATGAAGGGAAAAATATATGAATTTTAAGCTTCTCTTCAAACAATGAAGGGAAAAATATATGAATTTTAAGCTTCTCTTCAAACAATGAAGGGAAAAATATATGAATTTTAAGCTTCTCTTCAAACAATGAAGGGAAAAATATATGAATTTTAAGCTTCTCTTCAAACAATGAAGGGAAAAATATATGAATTTTAAGCTTCTCTTCAAACAATGAAGGGAAAAATATATGAATTTTAAGCTTCTCTTCAAACAATAAAGGGAAAAATGTATGAATTTTAAGCTTCTCTTCAAACAATGAAGGGAAAAATGTATGAATTTTAAGCTTCTCTTCAAACAATAAAGGGAAAAATGTATGAATTTTAAGCTTCTCTTCAAACAATGAAGGGAAAAATGTATGAATTTTAAGCTTCTCTTCAAACAATGAAGGGAAAAATGTATGAATTTTAAGCTTCTCTTCAAACAATGAAGGGAAAAATATATGAATTTTAAGCTTCTCTTCAAACAATGAAGGGAAAAATATATGAATTTTAAGCTTCTCTTTAAACAATGAAGGGAAAAATATATGAATTTTAAGCTTCTCTTTAAACAATGAAGGGAAAAATATATGAATTTTAAGCTTCTCTTCAAACAATAAAGGGAAAAATATATGAATTTTAAGCTTCTCTTCAAACAATAAAGGGAAAAATATATGAATTTTAAGCTTCTCTTCAAACAATGAAGGGAAAAATATATGAATTTTAAGCTTCTCTTCAAACAATGAAGGGAAAAATATATGAATTTTAAGCTTCTCTTCAAACAATGAAGGGAAAAATATATGAATTTTAAGCTTCTCTTCAAACAATAAAGAGAAAAATGTATGAATTTTAAGCTTCTCTTCAAACAATAAAGGGAAAAATATATGAATTTTAAGCTTCTCTTCAAACAATAAAGGGAAAAATATATGAATTTTAAGCTTCTCTTCAAACAATGAAGGGAAAAATATATGAATTTTAAGCTTCTCTTTAAACAATGAAGGGAAAAATATATGAATTTTAAGCTTCTCTTCAAACAATAAAGGGAAAAATATATGAATTTTAAGCTTCTCTTCAAACAATGAAAGGAAAAATATATGAATTTTAAGCTTCTCTTTAAACAATGAAGGGAAAAATATATGAATTTTAAGCTTCTCTTCAAACAATGAAGGGAAAAATATATGAATTTTAAGCTTCTCTTTAAACAATGAAGGGAAAAATATATGAATTTTAAGCTTCTCTTCAAACAATGAAGGGAAAAATATATGAATTTTAAGCTTCTCTTCAAACAATGAAGGGAAAAATATATGAATTTTAAGCTTCTCTTCAAACAATAAAGGGAAAAATGTATGAATTTTAAGCTTCTCTTCAAACAATAAAGGGAAAAATATATGAATTTTAAGCTTCTCTTCAAACAATAAAGAGAAAAATGTATGAATTTTAAGCTTCTCTTTAAACAATGAAGGGAAAAATATATGAATTTTAAGCTTCTCTTCAAACAATAAAGGGAAAAATATATGAATTTTAAGCTTCTCTTTAAACAATGAAGGGAAAAATATATGAATTTTAAGCTTCTCTTCAAACAATAAAGGGAAAAATATATGAATTTTAAGCTTCTCTTTAAACAATGAAGGGAAAAATATATGAATTTTAAGCTTCTCTTCAAACAATAAAGGGAAAAATATATGAATTTTAAGCTTCTCTTCAAACAATGAAGGGAAAAATATATGAATTTTAAGCTTCTCTTCAAACAATAAAGGGAAAAATATATGAATTTTAAGCTTCTCTTCAAACAATGAAGGGAAAAATATATGAATTTTAAGCTTCTCTTCAAACAATAAAGGGAAAAATATATGAATTTTAAGCTTCTCTTCAAACAATGAAGGGAAAAATATATGAATTTTAAGCTTCTCTTCAAACAATGAAGGGAAAAATATATGAATTTTAAGCTTCTCTTCAAACAATGAAGGGAAAAATATATGAATTTTAAGCTTCTCTTCAAACAATGAAGGGAAAAATATATGAATTTTAAGCTTCTCTTCAAACAATGAAGGGAAAAATATATGAATTTTAAGCTTCTCTTCAAACAATGAAGGGAAAAATATATGAATTTTAAGCTTCTCTTCAAACAATGAAGGGAAAAATATATGAATTTTAAGCTTCTCTTCAAACAATGAAGGGAAAAATATATGAATTTTAAGCTTCTCTTCAAACAATGAAGGGAAAAATATATGAATTTTAAGCTTCTCTTCAAACAATAAAGGGAAAAATGTATGAATTTTAAGCTTCTCTTCAAACAATAAAGGGAAAAATGTATGAATTTTAAGCTTCTCTTCAAACAATAAAGGGAAAAATGTATGAATTTTAAGCTTCTCTTCAAACAATGAAGGGAAAAATATATGAATTTTAAGCTTCTCTTCAAACAATGAAGGGAAAAATATATGAATTTTAAGCTTCTCTTCAAACAATGAAGGGAAAAATATATGAATTTTAAGCTTCTCTTTAAACAATGAAGGGAAAAATATATGAATTTTAAGCTTCTCTTTAAACAATGAAGGGAAAAATATATGAATTTTAAGCTTCTCTTCAAACAATAAAGGGAAAAATATATGAATTTTAAGCTTCTCTTCAAACAATAAAGGGAAAAATATATGAATTTTAAGCTTCTCTTCAAACAATGAAGGGAAAAATATATGAATTTTAAGCTTCTCTTCAAACAATGAAGGGAAAAATATATGAATTTTAAGCTTCTCTTCAAACAATGAAGGGAAAAATATATGAATTTTAAGCTTCTCTTCAAACAATGAAGGGAAAAATATATGAATTTTAAGCTTCTCTTCAAACAATGAAGGGAAAAATATATGAATTTTAAGCTTCTCTTCAAACAATGAAGGGAAAAATATATGAATTTTAAGCTTCTCTTCAAACAATGAAGGGAAAAATATATGAATTTTAAGCTTCTCTTCAAACAATGAAGGGAAAAATGTATGAATTTTAAGCTTCTCTTCAAACAATGAAGGGAAAAATGTATGAATTTTAAGCTTCTCTTCAAACAATAAAGGGAAAAATGTATGAATTTTAAGCTTCTCTTCAAACAATGAAGGGAAAAATGTATGAATTTTAAGCTTCTCTTCAAACAATGAAGGGAAAAATGTATGAATTTTAAGCTTCTCTTCAAACAATGAAGGGAAAAATATATGAATTTTAAGCTTCTCTTCAAACAATGAAGGGAAAAATATATGAATTTTAAGCTTCTCTTCAAACAATGAAGGGAAAAATATATGAATTTTAAGCTTCTCTTCAAACAATGAAGGGAAAAATATATGAATTTTAAGCTTCTCTTTAAACAATGAAGGGAAAAATATATGAATTTTAAGCTTCTCTTCAAACAATGAAGGGAAAAATATATGAATTTTAAGCTTCTCTTCAAACAATGAAGGGAAAAATATATGAATTTTAAGCTTCTCTTCAAACAATGAAGGGAAAAATATATGAATTTTAAGCTTCTCTTCAAACAATGAAGGGAAAAATATATGAATTTTAAGCTTCTCTTCAAACAATGAAGGGAAAAATATATGAATTTTAAGCTTCTCTTCAAACAATGAAGGGAAAAATATATGAATTTTAAGCTTCTCTTCAAACAATGAAGGGAAAAATATATGAATTTTAAGCTTCTCTTCAAACAATGAAGGGAAAAATATATGAATTTTAAGCTTCTCTTCAAACAATAAAGAGAAAAATGTATGAATTTTAAGCTTCTCTTCAAACAATAAAGGGAAAAATATATGAATTTTAAGCTTCTCTTCAAACAATAAAGAGAAAAATGTATGAATTTTAAGCTTCTCTTTAAACAATGAAGGGAAAAATATATGAATTTTAAGCTTCTCTTCAAACAATAAAGGGAAAAATATATGAATTTTAAGCTTCTCTTTAAACAATGAAGGGAAAAATATATGAATTTTAAGCTTCTCTTCAAACAATAAAGGGAAAAATATATGAATTTTAAGCTTCTCTTCAAACAATGAAGGGAAAAATATATGAATTTTAAGCTTCTCTTCAAACAATAAAGGGAAAAATATATGAATTTTAAGCTTCTCTTTAAACAATGAAGGGAAAAATATATGAATTTTAAGCTTCTCTTCAAACAATAAAGGGAAAAATATATGAATTTTAAGCTTCTCTTCAAACAATAAAGGGAAAAATATATGAATTTTAAGCTTCTCTTCAAACAATAAAGGGAAAAATATATGAATTTTAAGCTTCTCTTCAAACAATAAAGGGAAAAATATATGAATTTTAAGCTTCTCTTCAAACAATAAAGGGAAAAATATATGAATTTTAAGCTTCTCTTCAAACAAAAAAGGCAGCATCACAAACAAGTAGATGTACAATCATTCATATAATTTGATGGATGTCCGAGTGTTGGCGAGACATTTCCATTTCACCTCTTTCTGGACGACAGGTGTCTCGAAGCACGAAACCGGTCAGATATTCAACGTTAATAATTGACTGGTTTTGCGCGCTCAGACACCTGTCGTCCAGAAAGTGGTGATAAAGAAATCTCTCTCAAACACCCGGACATCCATCAAGTTATATGAGTGACTGTACACACCTAATCTATAGATCTGAATTACTTTTTAGAACTCTTGCCATGATTTGGTGCTCTCCACCTGCTGCAGTTTTCCCAGTCCTTAATAACATTCCTTCAAGAGCTCTCTTGGTAAGAGAAAAAATAAATACAGTCTCTAATCAAATGGAAATAGATAAATATTGGATTTCTAAAGAGAAATAAACACCAAATGATAAACCATTACAAATTTGCATTAAAAAACGGTAAATGTCTGGCAACAGTTATTACAAGATTTTCACCGTTTTAAAAACGGATATATTGACGTAAAAGAGTGATTTTACGGTAAGCAACCCCTTAAAAAGATAATAGCAAAAAGTAAAGTTACGGTCGCCTGTATTTTACTGAAATACGGTTGAGAGCAGTATATTTTTACGGAGAATTTCCCATTAAATTACGGTTTTCTCTAACTGTAGAATGTCAGAATTTTGCTGTTTCTTTGGTTAACTATACTCAATTTTTCTTAATGAGGCGCATTTGCACTGACTCGAAGGGGTGTCCTTTTAGCTCGGAAAAGTTTCCTGCTCGCTGATTGGTTGGACAAGATAATTCTAATTAATCAGATAGCTGGAAACTTTTCCGAGCCAAAAGGGCACTGCTGAGAGTCAGTGCAAATGCGCCTCATTAAAAAAAAAATTGAGCATAGAAGTTGTGTCAACAAGACTCAAGGCTTGAACTCTTAAAAACTCGAGTTTTTTTTTTTTTTCTTTTTTTTTTTGACCAAATTATTCTCACTTAATGTAGCTCTGACCTCAGTGGAATTAGCGTTTATTATTATTATTATTATTATTATTATTATTATTATTATTATTATTATTATTATTATTATTATTATTTGCTAAGCTACAACCCTAATTGGATAAGCAGGATGCTATAAGCCCAGGGGCCCCAACAGGGAAAATAGCCCAGTAAGGAAAGGAGAGAAGGAAAAAGTAAATATTTCAAGGACAGCAACAACACAAAAAAAAAAATACTTCCTATATAAACTATAAAAACTTTAACAAAAAGAGAGGAAGAGAAATTAGATAGAATAGTGTGCTCGAGTGTACCCTCAAGCAAGAGAACTCTAACCCAAGACAGTGGAAGACCATGGTACAGAAGCTATGGCACTACCCAAGACTAGAGAACAATGGTTTGATTTTGGAGTGTCCCCCTAGAAGAGCTGCTTACCATAGTTAAAGAGTCTCTTCTACCCTTACCAAGAGGAAAGTAGCCACTGAACAATTACAGTGTAGTAACCTCTTGGGTGAAGAGGAATTGTTTGGTAATCTCAGTGTTGACAGGTGTATGCAGATTTACATCTGCTTAACATGGAAATATTCCTGGATTTTCTCATTCGACTTTTCGCTCTGTATTTTGATTTCTAGGTCACTGTAAAAGTCAAATTTATATTTTGCAGTCGACAAAAAAAAAAATATTTTAATTACTTCTTTCATTTAAAAACCCCGTTTTCTATAGGTAAGCCAGATTATCCAGAAGCCTCCAATTAAAATCATGAAAGATTTGAAATAGAAGAGAATATTACTATATACGTGTTAATTTTCCTTTTTATTTCCATACCCAATTTTTTTTAATGAGGCACGTTTGCACTGACTCGCAGCGGTGCCTTTTTAGCTCGGAAAAGTTTCCTTCTATCTGATTGGTTAGAATTAATTGCCGAAAAATAGACATTAGACACGTCTCTATTATTACCTCCGCCTACAAAGTTGGAGAGGTTATGTTTTCGACCCTGTTTGTCCGTTTGTCTGTTTGTTTGTTTGTGAATATCTTCCTGGCCACAATTTTACTCTTAGAAATTTTCAGGGATAAATTGGTATGGTGAGTCATGGAAGCGATTCAATTTGGAAAGTTCTAGGTCAAAGGTCAAGGTCAATGTCAAGCAAAAGGTTTACCGAATCAACTCAAGTTCGCACATGGTTGTCACACATATTTCAAATACGCCTACTGTCTAAATTTGATTCTAGGAAAGGCAATTGTTCAGTGGCTACTTTCCTCTTGTTAAGGATAGAAGAGACTCTTTAGCTATGGTAAGCAGCTCTTCTAGGAGAAGGACACTCCAAAATCAAACCATTGTTCTCTAGCCTTGGGTAGTGCCATAGCCTCTGTACCATGGTCTTCTACTGTCTTGGGTTAGAGTTCTCTTGCTTGAGAGTACACTCATGCACACTATTCTATCATATTTTTTTTCTCTTCCTCTTGTTTTTTTTAAATGGTGTGTTGGGCAGGCTTAATAGAAGGGCCATGGATGCCTGGTGGTTTATCAAGAGGTTGTCTTTTCCTTTTTCTGATTATTTTTCTTCTCAAAACCATCCTTACTGTCCTCCCTTCAGTTGAAGTAGCTATCCTGGAGGGTAATTAGCCGAGGAAGGACAAGTGTTGCAACACTACAAACTGAGAAATAACTTTGACAAAATGAGGACTTTATGTCGGGCAATGAGTTAAGTCTGGCAGAGGATTAACCCCGTTTAAAGGCCTCGTGCGACCTGATCTCTGGCAGAGGATTAACCCCGTTCAAAGGCCTCGTGTGACCTGATCTCTGGCAGAGGATTAACCCCGTTCAAAGGCCTCGTGTGACCTGATCTCTGGCAGAGGATTAACCCCGTTCAAAGGCCTCGTGTGACCTGATCTCTGGCAGAGGATTAACCCCGTTCAAAGGCCTCGTGTGACCTGATCTCTGGGGAATGATGATCCTCGGGAATGGAAGAGCGGGAATCGTAGGAGGAAAATAATTTTAAGTGGTACTTAAGGGGAAGTGTGTAAGAAGCTGGCTCTTTCTCAATTGCATTGTATCTCTTTTAGTTTTGTAGTTTGGGATGTTCTTGAATTGGTGGCGAAGACATTGTAAAGTAATTGATGTTACCTTAATCATAGTATCTTCGCTTAAAAGTAACGAATATATATATATATATATATATATATATATATATATATATATATATATATATACATATATATATAACGTGTGTTTGTTTGTGTGTGCGTGTGTATATGTTTGAGGATACCTTTAGGTGCTGAAAAGGTTTGCGTATTGTCATTATCAGCAAAGCTGCCAAAAAAAAAAAAAAAAAAAAAAAACAGATATGAATTGACATGTCTGAGGCCTTTGCCCTACAATGGACTGAAACAGATACATATGTTGCTATGTTGTGTATATACGTATATATATATATATATATATGTATATATATATATATATATATATATGTGTGTGTGTGTGTGTGTGTGTGTGTGCATGGAGAGGCATATACATATATATATGTGTATATATATATATATATATATATATATATATATATATATATATATATATATATATGTATAATATATATATACAGAGAGAGAGAGAGAGAGAGAGAGAGAGAGAGAGAGAGAGAGAGAGAGAGAGAGAGAGAGAGAGAGTACGTTAGGATGCTATAGTAATAATGAGTTCCCCAAATACTCTGACATTTGTAAATATCACCAAATATTCCCTAAAATTGTAGAGAAAATGTCGCATAACCTCCTTCGACTTAGTTATAACTAATATTAACTAAACGCAAGTAGTACTCAACCTATTTCCCAAACAACCATAAACCAAATAGTTAGACAGGGCGTGGAATATATCACTTTCCATTGGTGGGATATACACCAAAACGAACATATTATTGTCTAAATTAAAACAAAAATGACCATGATTAATGCCCGCGTCTTACGGTAGCTTAATTAAGAGAGACGTAAAACTTGTCGGAGAGTTGATTAATTTCCCAGAGAATTAGTGTCCACAAATTCTTCGGCGCTAGACAACAGTCTGTCTGTCTAGGTGTATTATTATTAGTACAGTTGGTAGAGGGGGTCTGCGTGCACCCCCCGGAAATCAATTTCTAATTGGTGTCTTCCTATGGGGAAAAATGTGTAGAAAACGGTTTGCTATGTTAAAAATTTGAAATATTGTCCCACGTGCCTTTTTTATGCAAATTAAGCCGCCATTACATGAAAATACTAAAATCGCTATAACTCCGCCAATACAACAGATAACTGCAAAAATAAGGTGTCTAGACCCAGGTTTTGAGGGTCTAGCATCAATATAAGACCAGTCTCATAGTGACCACATGTGTTCCTGACATGTAAGATATGCAAATTAGTGCCGCCATTACTGAAAAACCTATTTTTACCATATCTTTGCAAATGTTATAGCAATCGTGAAGAACGTGTTGCCTGTACTCGTATTTTAAGGGTGAAAGAACATCATAAGACCAGTCGTTTTTTCATCACAAGTGTCATTTGCACATTAAGAAGAAAAAAAAATTAAGATATAGATGCTTCTGGAAATCATCTAAATGTTCCCTGTCATCACAAGCTTCAATCGTCATCGCTTTCATCGCTGTCGAAGTCAAATGAATCTGTTTCTTCGTCTTCGCAATTATCTTCTGCTTCCTCCTGATCATCAATAGTTTCAAGGAGA
>NC_090739.1:125159981-125167481 GCF_036898095.1 Palaemon carinicauda
TGGTTTTGTATTTAGTAAATCACAAAATTACTTATTTTATTAAGTGTGTTTTGGCTTCGCAACTTGGTTTGATACAAATGTTGTACTGCGTAATCAGTTGAGATACAGTAGCCCACCTATGTAATAGAGAGCAAGTCTCTCTCTCTCTCTCTCTCTCTCTCTCTCTCTCTCTCTATATATATATATATATATATATATATATATATTGGTGTGCTACTGTCTTAAGCACACATTTGAGTATGAGTTGTTTTCAGATGTATTTAAATGGTTTATTGAACACATCTTAGTGGTTTTTAAGTTTTATTGTGAATAAACAACTGAGTTAAACATCTCCATCACTGGAGGAAGCTGTGTTGGTCCACATGACCAATTCTGGTGAAGTTTAGATATGAACTGAATAAATTACTGATATCCCAAATATCGTACACTTGCTTTAATTTGGCTAAGTGACGGAATCGGAAGACACCTGCATCCGGTGACGTCACAAACTTTCACACGAAGAGACAATGTGTTGACACTAAGAAAGAATGGCAACTCAGCATCTTACATCCTGCTTACAATTTGAGTTGACCATAGCAAATCTCACGGTTAGCTCTTCCAACCAACATGACATATTACGTCATTTGTTTTAAACATGTAATATTACTATTCTAACTATTACATAAGCTCGGCCAGCTATCTCAATTTTTTTACAAAAATTTAACAACAAGCCGAAACATGGTTATTAGGTGTGACTGGACATACGTATCATTCTTTGTTCAAAACTAGCTATATCCAACTGAGGACGAATGTCCAAATAGGCACATCAAAAATAATAACAATAATGCATACAAAAAAGATATTACCAAAGCAAAAAGAAAAATGCATGATAAAACCAAGATCATATATATGGTACATTGCTAGCAAATGATTACATGGTACCAAAAAACAAAATAAATTCTGACTTACAAATGATTCGGTAACTTGATAAAGAATAATTGTTACCTTTGTCAGAAACAAGATACTCAATTTTTAGTGCACAAATACGAATTCCTGGTACATACACGTACCACGGTTTCGTACATATATATATATATATATTTATATATAGGGCTGATACATTTTATTAGATGCCCATAGATTCTGTTATATATCTTATATTTTTTTTTTTTTTTTCTCTTTTCTTTTTTAACATTCCGGCTTATATATTTTTATTAGATGCCGAGAGAAAAAAATGATTTATATCCTTTTTTATTTTATTTATTTTTTTAAATGTTATTTTAAATGTATTTTTAACAATGCAAATGTAGAGAATTTCTTTAATTACATATTACTAGCGTACTAATCAGCTTTTCATACAAACATCATCCTGACAAATTACTCCCTTAGCGAATGAGGTGGCCACTCATACAGCTTTGAATTGGATCAGGTAGGGGGTATTGTCAGGGCTATTCAACTCGTTCCTTTGTAGCTGCTTGCTGTGCCGTAACCTACGCCAAACAAGGATGTTCACGGCGATAAAAATTAACACCGTTACACAAAAACTAGCCAGTAATGTAGGGTGAAGAATCTCTTTGTAAGTCGGTGACAGGTGGTCCTTTTCGGTAAGTTTCATTAAGCGTTTTGCCACACTTCCTTTATAGGGGAGAGGAAGTGCGGGCATTGTAGAGGTCCACGTGAAGTTCGCGAAGTAAGCTCGTTCTCTGATGATTGTCCGTAGGCCAGTCACCATGGAATTCGGGGAAGTCCCGATACAGCCATCTGCTGCGACGAAGATGTTGTTGAAGGATGTGGATCCGTCAGGGCATGATACATTGAAGCCGTCCTTGTCGTATCGTATCCACGAGCCATTATTTAGTCTGCAATTGAATTCTTTATTGTCAAAGGGATAAAGCCTATCCAGACAATTTTCACTTGTATGGGAGAGAGCACCGTCTAGCACTATACCTATCTCGCATGAATCCATCAAGTTTTTACGGAATTCAAATGAGTCAGCTGTACATATTTTTCTATCCATTGCGTCTGAACAGTGAGTTAATTGATTTAAGTCTTTAATGACCGTATATGTTTCCTTGTCTGGGGAAATCAATACGTGTCCTGTCAAACTGGATATTACTGGATTTGAGTGATTCGTCATGAAAGTCGGAAATGGTGATATCCTGTAAGATTGCCAGGCATCAGAAGAATCAAAGGGAATTGTAATCCTAATCTTGTTATTATCTACGTTTACTGTAATTAGGCTGTAATAAAATTCTAACCTATGTTCGTCTAACAAAGGAACATAGCCTAGTTTATCCCTAGTGTTCTCCAGAACTAATTTTAAGTAACGTATAGGCAACAAATGGGGCGACAATACACCTTTAGTTGCTAACGTGATAGCTTCTACATAATCCTTGGATTTCTCAATGAAATGTGCAATTCTGTTATGTATGTGATCTATCTTTGAATCATAATACGTTAATGTTGCTAACAAATCCTGTACTTCCATAATTTGAACGATATTATCTGAATGTTCATTTAACAAATCCATAATTTTATTGATTGAAGCTAACTGATCCCTTAGTTCTGACATAATCAATTCATCTTTATGAGTCAAGAACTCAATTTTCTTATTTTGATTACTAATTTTAAGACGATTGGAAAGTCCTAAACCTAAACTTGCAACAGACCCAAAGATGCTTAATGCAGCATAAATGAACGGATTCCGTCTTTCTTTTTGTTCGTGTCCTACAGTCCACATCAAAAGGTCATAAGCCAAAGATCCTGTCTCTCCAGTCTTATTTTTCAAGTCATCAGATAGCATCTCTGCAACTTTTAATGTTGATCCAAGCAAACTCTTAGTAGTCAAATGAAAATGTCTCCTATGCAACTCATCCAATGATGCAGAAAACCTTGAAATGGCGGTTCTTAAGCTAGTGACATCATTCTCTTGAAGAAAAATTGCTTGCATATGCACTTCGACAATTACGTTGGTTGATGTAATAAAAATGTCTTCTTGTTTTTCAACTATATTTCCATATTTAAAATATATATTCTTAGTCTTAGAACTCATCCCATACGAAAAAAATGTCTGAGCGAACAATATCACTCCCAACAACAAAAAATTCATCTTGGAAACCTGTAACGAGAAAAAAATATATGTAATTACTCCTGTATTAAAAAGAAAACTTTTAGTCACAAAAATTAAAATTTTTCCTCACTCCTTATTAATTTCTTATGTGAGACAATGGTACTATTCTCTCATCCGTGGGTTGGGCTACGTTTTGAATTCTAAACCTATTGGCCGTTAATGTTTCCAAAATGTTAAATGGGCCTTCAAACTTAGGTGTTAGTTTATAGTTGAGCCCTTTTCTGACATTGATTTGAATATAGATGTTATCACCCACGGTATATGTTTTAGTTGGTTTCGCTATTTTATCATGATTCCTTTTCATTATGATTTGTGATTCTTCTAAATTCTTTCGAAGGATATCATATCGACTTATACTTGCATTTATACATTCTTTTAAAGGATTTGATAGATTAGTTGTAGGCGTTAATACATGGAAAGGTGTTCTAACTGGGGTACCATACAATGCTTCATGCGGTGACATTTTAATTGATATATGATATGAATGATTCAGAGTACTCAGTGCCGCCGGTATTGCAATATCCCAGTTGGGGTCTGATCCCCCTAGTGTTACCCTCAATATATTTAATATCTTCCTATTTGCTCTTTCCACTAGCCCATTCGACTCTGGGTGATATATCATGGTATTGACCTTCTTTATGTTGAGGAATTCACACAATGAGGTAAGAAAGTGATTATTAAATTCACCACCCGAGTCTGAGATTATCATGTGTGGAATTCCATGTTTACAAATGTAACACTCGTAAAACTTCCTAGCGCATTCAATCGCAGTTTTAGTTTTAAGCGCTATTAGTTCTGTATATCGAGTTAAAGCATCTATAATTACTAAGAGGTGCTTATTTCCTCTGTCTGACTCGTAAAATCCTGTTAACAAATCTAAATGTATTCTTTCAAAGGGTTGATTGGGAACAGGATAAGCTCCTAAGCTGACAGGTGTTTTCGTATGCCCTTTGTTTTCCTGACATGTGCGACAATTAGCTATGTGTCTTTTTATATCTGTAAGCATTGTATGCCAATAAAACAATGATTTGGCTTTCTGTGACATTAATGAGAACCCAGGGTGTCCATGTAATGGATTTGAATGCAACCAATTCAGGACAGTGGAAACAAGTGAGTTTGGTACTACTACCTGGTCGTTAGTTACATGTGGTGTATTGCGGGTTTTCCTTGTCACAGTCCTACACAGAATATTATCTTTGATTACATAATTCTGCTGCTTATACTTTATATATTCTTTTTCTTTATGATTGCCTTTCAAAGCATTTATAATTGTTTCTATTTTCTGATCTTTTCTTTGCTCAGTCTGTAACAATTCAGCACTCCAGCCTAAATCTTCTTGTTCAGATATTGTTTTTACAATAGGCATGGATGTTGATATATCTATTAATTCAGCTAAAGACTCCGTACAAGATGACACGGGGTTGCGTGATAATGCATCCGCAATGATATTTGCTTTCCCAGGTAAATACCCGATTCTTGCGCCAAAATCTTGAATGATTAAACGCCACCGAGTTCGTTTAGGGCTGTGATTGAAGCCTTTAAAGAACTCTGTTAGTGGTTTATGGTCAGTAAGAACCTTAACGGGATAACCGTAAATTATGAACTTAAAATGCACTAGCGAATTAACAATAGCTAGTCCTTCCTTGTCTATTACTGCATACTTACTTTCGGAAGTTCTCAATTTTCGAGAATAGAAAGCTATCGGGAAAAACTGTTTATCATATTGCTGAAGCAATACCCCTCCTACTCCTAAGTCTGAGGCGTCTGTTGCAATGAAGAATTCCTTACCGAAGTCAGGAAATTTTAAGATAGGAGAACTACACAGTTCATCTTTCAAAGTATTAAACGCCTGTTGATGTTGCTCAGACCATATGAAATCTACGCCCTTCTTCGTAAGATCAGTTAAAGGAGCGGCTATTATTGAATAGTTGCGTATAAAACGCCTGTAATATCCACTACAACCCAGAAATTGCTGTATTCCCTTGACATTAGTAGGTATGGGAAAATTACGTATAGCCGACACCTTATCATGGACTACTTTAAGACCTTGGCTTGACACCATGAAACCCAAATATATTAATTCTGTTTTGAAAAATTCACACTTACTAATCTTTACCCTTAAGTTATGTTGTCTTAATCTCTGTAGTACTAGTTCTAACTTACGTAGATGTTCCTCTAAGGTGTTGGAAAAGATTACAAGATCATCCATATAGGCATGCAATATATCCCCTAACAAGTCTCCAAACACTATGTTAATCATTCTTGTAAATGTTATAGGAGCACAACGTAAACCAAAAGGCATCCGTAAAAATTCATAATGTCCCCTGGCTGTGCTGAAGGCTGTGTATGGGATACTATCTTCTTCTAATGATATCTGGTGAAAGCCTTTAAGTAAGTCCAAACTGGTAAAATATTTATTCTGACCTAACAAAGACAAAATATCGTCAGTACATGGCACTGGGAATCGATCAGGGATCGTTTCCTCGTTTAGACGACGAAAGTCGACGCAGATACGCCATGTTCGATCTTTTTTCGGTACAACTATTAAAGGAAAATTATAAGGGCTATTTGATTTTCTAATGACTCCTTCCTCTAACATTTTACCTACTTCATCATTTATTTCATTCTGGAATTTCATAGGGAGTCTGTACGAGGGTACATATATAATTTTCTGTTTGTCTTTTAACCTTATTTGATGCTCGATCACATCTGTTTTCCCTAAGGATCCATCCGTAGTGGAAAAGACATCTGTATATTTATTTAAAAGTTCAAAAATTTTCTGCTGAATTTCTTCGTCTTGAATGTCCTTACTGATTTTATTTTTAATAGATCGTAAAAGGGATTCATCCGCAACTGATTGAGAGTGATTGATTTCAGCAACGGTAAGAATACGATGTTTATAAACTTCTACATCCAAGATATGTTGATTTCTGTGAATTACTAAAGTGTTATTTAAATGATTACAGACTTCGATATTACATTGCTGATGTGAGCCTACTGTATAAATAGCTTGTGTGACAGACAATCCGTTGGTTTTCAAAGTATCGGAAAGGATTAATATTTCAGATCCCGGTAGTGTTTTCTTTATTTGCACTATTAAATTCGAAGGTATGTTTGGTTCGATATATTGCGTGCAAGATGATATTACGGGTGAACGAGAATTCTGCTGGGTCGCGTATATTATTTCTTTATTAGTGAGACAAGTTATTGGTTCTTCAACGTACGTTACGGTTACATTTGTCGTCTCCTTTTTATCCAAAACTAACTTTAAAGTATTAGAAGACTTATAGAATTTCCCTTTGATATACACGCCGTGCTTTGCAGGAGCTAAGATAATGTTTTGATTTCCCATAGATGGGTATCCTATAATTACAGCTGGATACATATTAATGTTTTTCACAACAACAAATGTATCGGCAAACGTGCGATTACCGACTCTGAACTGAACATGAGTTATGCCTATGACGTTTAATTCATTATTTCCTATACCTGAAAGTCTGATTCCTGATTTTTCAATCGGAAAGTTCGAAAACAACAAATGATGCGTCTTCAAATCCATAATATTACGTGGACTACCAGAGTCAAAAAATAACGTAAAGGATTTGTGTTCTAAATTTACAGCATATAAGGTTGGCCGTAACTCATTTTGGCTTATTATTGTATGAATTCGTTGCAAATCTACGGGAGCATGCACTGTTTTACTTAATTCGGCCGTGTGTTTCATAGGAAAATCTATTGTCTCACAATTATCTGATAAAACATTAAATTGATTATTCAATACTATTGATGTTGACATAAATGACCTTGACCCAACATCACTCTCTTCCCCTCTAGAGTTAACTATGTGGTATTTGCTTTGCTCTGCACATTCTGAAAATTAGGCTGACTTTGCGAGGTCTGGTTTGACGGCCCAGGCTCAGCGATATTTGAAGAAGTGTTTGTTTGTTTCGGACTCTGAACTGCATTGACATTTTGTTGTTTCTTTTTATTGTTAAAATGAGGATTTTTCTTTTTATTTCCATATGGAACTGACTGTGGAATTGACTGTGTATTTCTAGGATATTGTTGTGTCTTACGCGCGTAACATTGACTATAAGAATGTGATCCTGTGTTGTGAACTGAACAAAATTTCGTTCTACAGTCTGCGCTTATGTGACCTTGACGTTTGCAGTTGTAACACGTCACTCCCGCTACTGGATTGTTAATTACGTTCACTGTTTGTGGTTTTGTTTCATTCTTAGCAAAAACTTGAGTTAACACGGGATCGAGATCTGGACACTTGGACATGTGTTTCTTTATCTGTTTATAGACATCCAATTCCGTACTTGCAGGCATTAACTTCTTATCAAAGCACCGCACTAAAGCTTCAGGCAACATAAGTGTCATGCAAG
>NC_090739.1:125172481-125178392 GCF_036898095.1 Palaemon carinicauda
TCAAGAGAGACTAAAAGTTTATGACAAGTCCCCCTACATATTCCTGTCGAATTCAGGATTCTGTTCATAGACTTGAAATAGACCCATCTCCACCATGATAGCTGAATCGTGAGTTTGCAACACGTGGTTATTTTAATGAACATATATCACAAGCACACGTGATTTTAATTAATGTAAATATCACCCACGAAATGCATTTAATACCGAATTCTATCTTGGGAAATACATATCCACTTGGAATTCATTTATCCAAGTGGATATGTATTTCCCAAGATAGAATTCGGTATTAAATGCATTTCGTGGGTGATATTTACATTAATTAAAATCACGTGTGCTTGTGATATATGTTCATTAAAATAACCACGTGTTGCAAACTCACGATTCAGCTATCATGGTGGAGATGGGTCTATTTCAAGTCTATGAACAGAATCCTGAATTCGACAGGAATATGTAGGGGGACTTGTCATAAACTTTTAGTCTCTCTTGATAGCTGAGTCGGCAGGGTCCCTGCCAAGCATAGTTTCTAGCCGTACAGGTGGTGGTTCGAATCACCACCCGGCCAGAAGCTGTTACCATAAAATGAATTCAAGTGGATATGTATTTCCCAAGATAGAATTCGGTATTAAATGCATTTCGTGGGTGATATTTACATTAATTAAAATCACGTGTGCTTGTGATATATGTTCATTAAAATAACCACGTGTTGCAAACTCACGATTCAGCTATCATGGTGGAGATGGGTCTATTTCAAGTCTATGAACAGAATCCTGAATTCAACAGGAATATGTAGGGGGACTTGTCATAAACTTTTAGTCTCTCTTGATAGCTGAGTCGGTAGGGTCCCTGCCAAGCATAGTTTCTAGCCGTACAGGTGGTGGTTCGAATCACCACCCGGCCAGAAGCTGTTACCATAAAATGAATTCCAAGTGGATATGTATTTCCCAAGATAGAATTCGGTATTAAATGCATTTCGTGGGTGATATTTACATATATATATATATATATATATATATATATATATATATATATATTTATACAGTATATATATGTATATATATATACTGTATATATATATATATATATATATATATATATATATATATATATATATATATGTATATATATTGTATATATGAATAAATTTATATATATATATAATATATATATGTATGTACAGTATATATATTATATATATCGATATACATATAAATATATATATATATATATATATATATATATATATATATATATATATATATATATCGATATATATATATATATACATATATATATGTGTGTGTATATATAAATGTATTTATATATATGAATTACATATATATAAATTCATATATTTAGGTTTATATGTACTGTATATATCTTCTCTTTGTATATATACATATGTATGAGTGTGTGTATATACACACACACACACACATATATATATATATATATATATATATATATATATATATATATATATATATATACATATATATATATATATATATATATATATATATATATAGAGAGAGAGAGAGAGAGAGAGAGAGAGAGAGAGAGAGAGAGAGAGAGAGAGAGAGAGAGAGAGAGAGAGAGAGTAGGGGTACATTTTCCGTGTAATTTTGCACCGTTTCCCGAACAAATGTCAGCGAGAATTAAAAGGACTTTTTTCATCTGCCACAAAGCAGCCGTGTAATCTGTCAGTGCTCGTCTATTATAAAAATAAAAAATAAAAAGAAACTGGCGTATTTTAGGCTCGATTCTGTTTGACATATTTCAGGCAAACCGTTTGAAGGCCTAGGTTCTAGATGTAAAGTTCACATGTCCGCAAAAAAAAAAAAAAAAAAAAAAAAAATTGGTTTTTGTGGCCTGATTGGTAACGTCTCTGCCTGGTGTTTGCCAGACGCGGGTTCAAGTCCCGCTCGGACTCGTTAGTGCCTTTAGTGCATGGCACCTTACCATCCTTGTGAGCTAAGGAAGAGGGGTTTGGGGGATCCTATAGGTCTATCTCTTGAGTCATTGGCAGCCATTACCTGGCCCTCCCTGGTCCTAGCTTTGGTGGAGAGAGAGCTTGGGTGCTGATCATATAATGGTCATTCTCTAGGGCATTGTCCTGCTTGCTAGGACAATGTCACTGTCCCTTGCCTCTGCCATTCATGAGCGACCTTTAAACCTTTAAACATCTTCCGAGTTTTTTAGAATAATGGAATTGCTTTGCTAATACTCATTGACTAAGTAGTAAGACTCATATATTTCAGAAAATCCCTATAAATAATTTTATCATTTATATTGCACTTTTTCCGCTTGCAACAATTATTTATTTTTTGTTACCCTGTTAAGAAACCGTAATTTTAATCAGAAATTCTCCGTAAAAATATGCTCTTCTCAGCCGTATTTCAGTAAAATACAGGCGACCGTTATTTTTACCTTACTTTGTTATTATCCTTTACGGGTCGTTGACTGTAATATCATGTTAAGTATTTCAATTCTATCAAGGACTTAACTTCTTCTTCTTCTTCTTTTTCTGCAATTTTTCCCACTTCTATGTGGGGTCGATGTTTCTGGCCATCGTTCTCCATCTACCTCTGTCCCTCACTTCATCACCGGTTAATCCCTTTGATCGAAGGTCATCCTTGATACAGTCCATCCACCTTCGCTTTGGTCTCCCTCTCCTTCTCGTTCCCTGTACCTCCATTTCCATCACTCTCCTCCCAATATACTGTTCATCTCTTCTCATGACATGACCGTACCACAGTAGTTAGAAAACTATCAGATAAGATCCAAGAAAGTAGACTGAGGTGGTATGGTCATGTCATGAGAAGAGATGAGCAGTATATTGGGAGGAGAGTGATGGAAATGGAGGGTACAGGGAACGAGAAGGAGAGGGAGACCAAAGCGAAGGTGGATGGACTGTATCAAGGATGACCTTTGATCAAAGGGATTAACCGGTGATGAAGTGTGGGACAGAGGTAGATGGAGAACGCTGGCCAGAAACATCGACCCCACATAAAAGTGGGAATAGATGCAGACAAAGAAGAAGTTAAGTCCTTGATAGAATTGAAATACTTATCATGATCCCATGATAAGGTTACCACTGTTTTAAAGAATCGAACTCCATCTCTTTTCCACTTTTCGAAGCTTTATGGAATCCAATGCGATCGCGGATATCATTTCCAATAAATCAAGTTGTAAGTAGCACAAAATATCAATTTCTTCACCAAACCTTCTCTATGACCAAACGTGACTCAATATATATGTTAATGATGTTTATAAAGTCTTTGTTACGATCCCCCCCCCCCCCTGCTATTATTGGACCTCTGTTAATGAGAAATCTCGAGGCATCTTCTCTAATGCATGTTTGGTATGATAATCATTTTATTCGGCAAAGGAAATATGCTTTGTTGACGTCATGAAAGATAATGGGCAATATGCTTTTTAAACGTGGTTCTTGAGTAGGTTTTTCTAAACTGATATTTTTAAGGCTTGGATGCTTAAACATGGAACTTTCAAACATATATACTCACAAATACACACACACACAAACACACACACACACACACACACACACACACATATATATATATATATATATATATATATATATATATATATATATATATATGCAAATATGTAAATATGTATATTATATTCTATACGTCCATATAGATATATACGTATGCATATTCTGTATTTAACACACACGCACACGCACACACACGCACACGCACACACACACACACACATATATATATATGCATATGTTATATACAAATATGTAAATATGTATATTATATTATATTCTATACGTCCATATAGATATATACGTATGCATATTCTGTATTTAACACACGCACACACACACACACACATATATATATATATATATATATATATATATATATATATATATATATATATATATATACATATATATATACGTATGTGTGTGTGTGTAAATGTGCGTATATGTGCATATGTATGTGTACATATATACATGTATGTGTATAACTAAAAGTATCTAGGTTATATGCTCTTTCCGAAAAAATAGTCAATAGTCACCGCTATTTTCATTTAATTACAACTATTAAACCAAATATGAAATTCAATCTTTCCATATACCTGCACAAAGGGCTCGGAGGGGAGAGAGAGAGAGAGAGAGAGAGAGAGAGAGAGAGAGAGAGAGAGAGAGAGAGAGAGAGGGGGTCAGTCTTTGAATATAAACGCATATCTATGTTTTTCATGACTAAATTTATTTGTTTATGTAAAGGAAGAATAAAAGGTCAAAGATAAAATACTGATAAAAGAAATCTATTTCGAAAGATGGGAAAACAATGAAGGGAAATTTCCGCTAATGAATATTTGGTGGAAGAAAGCCAGTAGGAAGAAAAAGGGATGAAGAAAACAAGGGAGGAGGAGTTTTCGATAAAAGAATGAAGAAATGTAATAAAGAACAGAAGCAGGATTAGAAATATAAAATGATGAAGGAAAATAACAGCATGAAAAGAAGAGGAATCTAAAAAGAAACAGGGAAATGAATGAAGAAATGTAATATAGAAGAAGCAGTACGTGAAATATGAAATAATGAATGAAAATAGTAGAATAAAAAGAAGAGAAGGAATAAAGAAAGAAAAGAGGAAGAGGTTAGGAAAAGGAGGATCATATGCTTAGTAATTAAAAAAGAAAAAACAATGTCAGAGAACACACCTACTTTTAATAACAATTTTATTTTTAAGTCAACCCCATATTAATTATCGAATGTACTTTTATATTCTGAAAACTAGTCTCTACCCAAAAATATCATTCATCTTTTCAGTGTCCTTCTTATATGTATTTAAAAAGTTAATCTGCAAAATATTTGCATCACTTCACCCGTGAGCTTTTTGGAGTCGTTTTAGATTCTAAGCTCTTGCGAAATATTCAATTTGTATTCAGTATTTTCTTCCATAAGTCGCGGTATGACAATGAAACAATACCCAACGGATTTTGTAGATTTGAGAAGCCCTCAGAAGGATATTGGGAGTTGAATGGCAGGACAGGATTATAAATGAAACTATAAGAGAGATTACTCGAGTGCCATATGTTGGAGCAGATGCTTTTTTGTTGACCAGGCGGACATGAGTCTTTTTAAAGTTTATTTATGACATATTTTTTTTTAATGTTGTTAATAGTTTATATATGACATGTCTGTTTTGACGTTGTTATTTTTTTTTTAGAATGATTTATTGTTAATTTGTTCTCTTCATTTATTTATTTCCTTGTTTCCTTTCCTTACTGGGCTATTTTTCCCTGTTGGAGCCCCTGGGATTATAGCATCTTGCTTTTCTAACTAGGGTTGTAGCTTGGATAGTAATAATAATAATAAGATCCTAATGAGGGGTAGATGGAGATGGTTTGGGCACGGTCTTCGCACTCCCCAAGAGAGATTATTTCACCAAATTTTCAACATCCCGAAGTTATTGTTGAACTCTTTAGAAAGCTTCCTCGAGGTCGAGAAAGCATAGATGATGGTCTTGATTAAATTCCCGTTTCTTTTCCGAGAAGTTTCTTAAAGCAGATATCTGATCTACTGCGCTGCGTCCTGGTCTGAAGCCGCACTCACTCTACTACCAGTCTCACTTTTCTCTCTAAAATTCTTTCAGAGATTTCATTACCTACGTGACTCGTAATTGATATTCCTCTGTTTTTTTTTTCTGATGAGAGTAGAAATATAAGATGAATTCCAATCAGCAGGAACCAATAATTTGAAACCATCGGTAACTATTCTCGTGTCAACACGATTCGGTGATAAAATCCGAGCAAGGTGTCAGGTATGAATCAGCTATCACACTTCCACAAGGTTACACAGATTTTCCAGCTAATATACAATTATATATGCCTTTGTTATTTTATCTTTATTCGCATAATATTGATA
>NC_090739.1:125178892-125198892 GCF_036898095.1 Palaemon carinicauda
AATGAAAGAACTTTTCATATCTTTAGTTCATTACTACCAACAGCACTAAAAGCACACAAAAGAACACATATAGTGCCAGCAAGCTCTTGCAATCTACATTTCTTTCAAAACACATATTCTCATAATGGTACTTATGACACACGCTAGTAGCAAGCACGGAGTGTTTCCCATTAACTGATAACCCTATTATTCAAGAAACCATTTCAAGAGGATTATGTAACGCCAGTGAATATTTGAAATGCCATTTGTATGTTACGAGGGCTTGATTCTTCTTCTTCTTCTTTGTCTGCCTCTTTTCCCACTTCTATGTGGGGTCGATGTTTCTGGCCAGCGTTCTCCATCTACCTCTGTCCCACACTTCATCACCGGTTAATCCCTTTGATCGAAGGTCATCCTTGATACAGTCCAACCACCTTCGCTTTGGTCTCCCTCTCCTTCTCGTTCCTGGTACCTCCATTTCCATCACTCTCCTCCCAATATACTGTTCATCTCTTCTCATGACATGACCATACCACCTCGGTCTACTTTCTTGGATCTTATCTGATAGTTTTTCTAACTCCTGTGGTACCCCTAATTACCTCATTCCGTATCTTATCTCTTCTTGTCACCCACACATCCAATCTCAACATTCTCATCTCTGCCACATCCAGTTTCTTCTCTTCTGTCTTCTTTATTATATTAAGTCTCCTGTATGTTACGGGGAATCAATACAATAGATTTATAAGAAAAGATATCACAGCTGGTCACAATTCTACAATATTCTCCACTGGCTTTCACAGGATCTATAACTGGTTATGTGATGATGGAAAATCGTTAGCCAGTTATTATTATTACCTCGCCAACGAAGTTAGGAGGAGGTTTTTGCACCTGTTTGTTTGTTTGTGAATAACGTCTTGGCCACAGTTTTACTCATAGAGTAGTGAAACTTTCAAGGATTAATTTCCATGTCGAGTCGCTGATGTGATTCAAATTTGAAACACCTAGGTCAAAGGTCAAGGCCAAATTCGAACAAAAGGTCGACCGAATTAACCCGAAGGGAAGCTGGTTTCGCGAGATAAGTTGCCGTGGTGGAGGTCTGCACTATCAGAGTGTTTTTCTATCATTTATTTCATTTGTTAATCACAGTCTACATAGATTGATTGAATATATTATCATTATTATTATTATTATTATTATTATTATTATTATCATTACTATTATTATTAGAAATGATTATTATTATTATTATTATTATTATTATTATTATTATTATTATTATTATTATTATTATTATTAATATTATTATTACCACCAAACACATGATTATGTCATTGTGTGTTATAACGTTGAACTGATAAATTTTTTTTTTCTCTTATAGCTGACACCAAATTTATTGTATGGTTAAAATACTAATAAGACATCACTTTATATACTTTTCCAATACTGTTCTATTGTGAAGAATGTAAAATAAAGTGTATGAAATGTAAAAAAAATATTCATGTTATTCAGGTGAAAATCCCAGAGCGAAACTTTTCTGGATTTTATACACAATAACCCTATAACTTCTCTCTCTCTCTCTCCCTCTCTCTCTCTCTCTCTCTCTCTCTCTCTCTCTCTTGGTGTGAGTGGTGTCTGTTGAGTGCATGGATTTCAGCATGTTTGCTGACAAGATGACTCTATTCTAAGGCTCAGTAGATACAATGGTATCTTTATATATTTATTTATATATATATATATATATATATATATATATACAGTATATGTATATATATAAATATATATATATATAAATATGTATATATATATAAATATATATATGTGTGTGTATATGTGTATATATAAATATATTTGCATAGGGTGAATATGTGTGTGTATATATCTGTGCGTGTGTATGTGTGTGTCTTTGAGTGTGGTTAAAAAGATCTTTGGAAAACCGACCTGCGTAATGTAAAATAAACGTAGAAAAATGTATTTCATATACATTAAATAATATACTACTTAAATTTCATTATACATCATGAAGTATTATGACACCGGAGTAATTACAAACTACATTAGACCAAATTCAATCAAGGTTTGCGATGAATAAGTAAAATGACATCGAAGAAACGCTTGACTACGCACAGATCCGTATTCACAAATCACAAAACCCTTTTCTAAAAAAAAAAAAAAAAAAAAAAAAAACACTGTTCTTGGATATTCACTGCGGCTAGTTCCTAAGTTTTGAGGATTCATATATTTATCTAAAAAATATATTTCTGTAAGGAATTTTGTATGGCCGTGCCTATGGAAATATACTAGAGAGAGAGAGAGAGAGAGAGAGAGAGAGAGAGAGAGAGAGAGAGACTGAAAATATTTTTAACCTTTCACCTTTCACTGACTTTGTAATAAGAAATAAATATGAGAGGGGCGGAAAAATAGAGGGTATTATTATTATTATTATTATTATTATTATTATTATTATTATTATTATTATTATTATCATTATTATTAATGTTATTATTACTATTATTATTATTATTATTATTATTATTATTATTATTATTATTAATATTATTATTATTATAATCATTATTGTTACTATTATTTATTATTGTTATTATTATTATCATTATTATTAATATTATTATTATCATTATTATTATTATTATTATTATTATTATTATTATTATTATTATTATTATTATTATTAACATGATCATCATCATCATTTACCATGCATACATTCTTAGAAAATATGAAAAAACTCCTTTTCTACCAATTTGATATCTACAAAACACCTGTAAATGAAATAAAATATTATAATGAGAAAAATATGATGAATAAATAAAGAAATATTTCAACGATAACCAACAAATAGATATGTCAGACGCACCAAAGAGGTTCGAGTATTCTTGAATAAGAATACACGTCCTTCAGGATCATAGAATATACGTCCTTCAGGATCGTAGGATACGTGAGACTTTCCCCTTAAGGCTGGGTGGACATAACCCCTTGTCATAGCTATTCTTAGAAAGGACGCACAATATCCCCTAAGATATGCAGCCCACTATTAAAACAGGACGGGGTAAGAGAGAGAGAGAGAGAGAGAGAGAGAGAGAGAGAGAGAGAGAGAGAAGTGTGCTCATATTGCATTATTATAATGTGTATGTTATTAAGCAGATCGATATATAAATCGATAGATAGAATAACAGAAGGCGAGGAGAAACCCAGAGAGAGAGAGAGAGAGAGAGAGAGAGAGAGAGAGAGGGGGGGGGAAGAAGTGTGTTCATATTGCCTTATTATAATGTGCATGTATATAAATAGATCGATAGATAGAAAACAGGACGGAAAGGAGAGAGAGAGAGAGAGAGAAAGAGAGAAAATTCTTTCTACAATATATTCATGATCACGAATACGTGTAAATCTGGGGGTGAGTAAAAATTAAAAAATGTAAAAAAAAAATGTTTTAGTCCTGGGAGGTAGAACGAGTGTGGTATGAGCAACGTTTTTGATGGTAAGGAAAGAAACGTTTTGGTGGGTTTGGAGTATGAGAAAGAGAGGAGGTCCAAGGTGATTCAAAAGTTATTTAGTAGGTTTTGGATATACTCTGGCAAATAAAAATATAAAGAACCATAGTGAAAATGCTTTTTAAAATTGTTGAAAAAGTTTTGGGATATTCAGGAGAAGTAAGAAAAAGGTTGGCGAGAGTCTTAAGGTAGTGAGGTCTTGTGGAAAGAATTTAGAAATGCTGGTCAGTGGAGAGTTTGCGAATGGGCAGAAAGGTGAAATTTAGACATATGAATATCATGGGATGGAGATTGTGATGAAAGTGTTAGAACGTAAGGTTTTTAACCTCCTGAAGTGGAAGAATAGGAAAAGATGTGAATGGTGCTATGTATTAAGAGTGAATATATGTATATATATATATATATATATATATATGTGTGTGTGTGTGTGTGTGTGTGTGTATATATATATACTATACATATGTATGCATGTAGATGGTTTGGGCATGGTCTTCGCACTCCTCAGGAGACATTAGTTCACCAAACGTTCAGCTGGACTCCACGAGGCCCTAGAAGAGTTTGAACACACAGGCATAATGGCTGAGGACTATGAAGCGCGAAGTAGGAGATGATGAATGGAGAAGTATTGAATTAAAAGCTCAAGATAGAGACGACTGGCGAAATCTAGCCGAGGCCCTTTGCGTTAATAGGCAAAGGAGGAGGAGATGATGATGATGATATTTAGTGGATATAAAGGCAATGGCATGTGGTCTTTTGAAGATATTCAATAAACACTATTTCTTTTATGTATAGTAAATGAAATAGTTTTTATTGAATATAATCAATAAGTTTCACAACTATTTTCATGATATAACTTAAGTTATTTTTGTTAAAACACCTAAATAATGAAAATCAAGTCTGCTAAAATCCATGATTAATACGACTCACTCCCCCCCCCCCCAGACAGTATTTATTGTCTTCGTGGATGGGGAAATTAAAAAATAAGTAATTACTTTAGCCAGCGTGCCAAAGTGATAATCTTGTTCATATTATAAAAGTTAGAATTTTACAACTCTTTTTTTTCTTCAAACCTTGACACTTAATTAAAATTGATGAGCCGGTGTCTACATGACACTTTAATTAATAATAAAACCTCGTTTAATATTAAGAGAATATTTTAAAGTTCACCACTCTTATATAAAAAAAAAAAAGGGATATGTGTAAGTTGATGAAAATTCGACTAAACAGTAAAATCTACGGTAAAGGCGCGCAATATTTCAATGATTTATCTTTGCTAAACCTTGAAATCTACGGTAAAGGCGCGCAATATTTCAATGATTTATCTTTGCTAAACCTTAAAATCTACAGTAAAGGCGTGCAATATTTCAATTATTTATCTTTGCTAAACCTTAAAATCTACAGTAAAGACGCGCAATATTTCAATGATTTATCTTTGCTAAACCTTGAAATCTACGGTAAAGGCGCGCAATATTTCAATGATTAATCTTTGCTAAACCTTAAAATCTACAGTAAAGGCGCGCAATATTTCAATGATTTATCTTTGCTAAACCTTAAAATCTACAGTAAAGGCGTGCAATATTTCAATGATTTATCTTTGCTAAACCTTGAAATCTACGGTAAAGGCGCGCAATATTTAAATTATCTATCTTCGCTATATAGTGTTTTTAAAAAGGGGGATTTGTCAAAAATCGCACAAACTGTTCTGTGATTCCAATCATAACTTGAATGCATAAGAGAGTGACCAAGGAACTTAGATGGCTTTTGACAAACTTTGGCTTCCATCCGGAAACTCCTCTTCCCTACAAAGTTTGGGTAAACTTGGTGCTAGCAGAGTAAATTAAAGATGGAATAGGACACTTGCCACTACCAAATGAGTTATATTCAAAGTTAGGGTTTGATGTTATGTGTTTTATCATATTCAACTTTTTTGGGAAAATGTCTTTGATAAAAGGAAAAACAAATATATAAAATCTCTGAGTGATGTGTAACATTTGTATTATTTGTAAGTTGTACGTACGTATGTATGTATGGATATGCATGTGTCTTTATACACACACGCACACACACACACACACACATATATATATATATATATATATATGTATATACATATATGTATATCAAAGATATGTATATATACATACACACACACACACATATATATATATATATATATATATAAACCGGTACTGGTCAGGTAGACAAGTTAAAGCGATGCTCTTTGTAGACTAGAATACTACCAGGCTCAACACATAAACGTAATTACTCAAAAGGAGACAGTCAACTTCCTAATATGTAAAAGATAAAAATTATCCATTTGTTCAGTTTAAAAAATGTAATGAACGTAAAAATTAATTTGCAAAATACTGCGTTAAAATTGTTTTTTTTTTTTTTGAATGAAAAATTCGAAAACTTTTAATAATTTTGCTCTCTATATATCCTATGTGGCCTGCCTATAGTTCTCTACATAATTGATCTCTTGATTAATATAAGAACTGCTACTATCATAGGGTAGGATCTTCATTTCAACAGTAATTAACTTAAATCCTGCACTAGATATTAAAAATCTTATGTAATTATTCTAATTATTCTATAGTCAATTCTTTTCAGTGAAGCAGATTTGCAAAGTCTCTCAGCAGTGCCCTTTCAGCTCGGAAAAGTTTCCTGCTCGCTGATTGGTTGGTCAAGATAATTCTAACTAATCAGATAGCAGGAAACTTTTCCGAGCTAAAAGGGCACCCCTGCGAGTCAGTGCACATGCGCCTCGTAAAAAAAAAAAAAAAGGGAAAAAAAATAAATAGATAAATAAATAAATATAAATAAGACAATTGAGTAAAGTAAGTATGATTCTACGATTAAGAGATGAAAGGGGTAATTTTACAAGCGAGTGAAATTGTTCAGTAACTGAGAAGTAATATTTCGTGCAGTTTAGAACGCAAGTCCTCTAAGGGAAGATTTTCATTACGGCATCTCTATCAAAGCGAGTCATTTTAGTTTCCAGGCTAAACTATGATAATTACACTTTCAGATATTATCTCTCTCTCTCTCTCTCTCTCTCTCTCTCTCTCTCTCTCTCTCTCTCTTCAATGACCTTAGATGTCAGGATGCCTGAAAACTTTAAAATCAATCAATCAATCCTCTCTCTCTCTCTCTCTCTCTCTCTCTCTCTCTCTCTCTCTTCAATGACCTTAGATGTCAGGACGCCTGAAAACTTTAAAATCAATCAATCAATCCTCTCTCTCTCTCTCTCTCTCTCTCTCTCTCTCTGGCTTTTAACCTGATTTTATTAAAAAAGATCCCTTTAAATCTTACTGTTGTAATGATTATAAATATTATTATTCTAATCTTTTATACACCCCCCCTCTCTCTCTCTCTCTCTCTCTCTCTCTCTCTCTCTCTCTCTCTCTCTCTCTCTCTCTTCTCTCTCTCTCTCTCTCCTCCGGCTTTTACCCTGATTTTATAAAAAAAGACCCCTTTAAATCTTACTGTTAGAATGATTATAAATATATGTATTGTAAACTTTTACACCTCACTCTCTCTCTCTCTCTCTCTCTCTTACCCTACTTTATATAAAAAGATCCGTTTAAATCTTACTCTTGGAATGATTATAAAATATGCATGCTAATCTTTTATATACTCACTCTCTCTCTCTCTCTCTCTCTCTCTCTCTCTCTCTCTCTCTCTCTCTCTCTCTCTCTCTCTCTCCTCTCTCTCTCTCTCTCTCTTACCCTACTTTATATAAAAAGATCCGTTTAAATCTTACTCTTGGAATGATTATAAAATATGCATGCTAATCTTTTATATACTCTCTCTCTCTCTCTCTCTCTCTCTCTCTCTCTCTCTCTCTCTCTCTCTCTCTCTCTCTCTCTCCTCTCTCTCTCTCTCTCTCTCTCTTACCCTACTTTATATAAAAAGATCCGTTTAAATCTTACTCTTGGAATGATTATAAAATATGCATGCTAATCTTTTATATACTCTCTCTCTCTCTCTCTCTCTCTCTCTCTCTCTCTCTCTCTCTCTCTCTCTCTCTCTCTCTCTCTCTCTCTCCAGTTTGAAGTAGACCAAGAAGCAATTAGGATGATCAAAGGACTTGAAATACATATTTTACACTAATGGTTATACGCACAATTATAATACTTGGAGAACAATATGTCTCCTAAACGTTTTAGATTACAGAATTCACACGGGATATGCTGTAGAGAAAACAAAATCGTATATTCATAATTAAATATTATTAATAACACCCGAAAAAGAAGTTCAATTATAAATCGAGTAGAATATGAAGGAAAAACCTGAAGTGAAAAATATTATCTTAACAATCTTCCTTAATTGAAAATTTTTATCTTAACAATCTCCCTTAAGTGAAAAATATCATCTTAACAATCTCCCTTAAGTGAAAAATATTATCTTAGCAATCTCCCTTGAGTGAAAACTTTTATCTTAACAATCTCCCTTAAGTGAAAAATATTATCTTAACAATCTCCCTTAAGTGAAAAATATTATCTTAGCAATCTCCCTTGAGTGAAAACTTTTATCTTAACAATCTCCCTTAAGTGAAAAATATTATCTTAACAATCTCCCTTAAGTGAAAAATATTATCTTAGCAATCTCCCTTGAGTGAAAACTTTTATCTTAACAATCTCCCTTAAGTGAAAAATATTATCTTAACAATCTCCCTTGAGTGAAAACTTTTATCTTAATCTCCCTTAAGTGAAAAATATTATCTTAACAATCTCCCTTGAGTGAAAAATATTATCTTAACAATCTCCCTTGAGTGAAAAATATTATCTTAACAATCTCCCTTGAGTGAAAACTTTTATCTTAACAATCTCCCTTAAGTGAAAAATATTATCTTAACAATCTCCCTTGAGTGAAAACTTTTATCTTAATCTCCCTTAAGTGAAAAATATTATCTTAACAATCTCCCTTGAGTGAAAAATATTATCTTAACAATCTCCCTTGAGTGAAAACTTTTATCTTAACAATCTCCCTTAAGTGAAAAATATTATCTTAACAATCTCCCTTGAGTGAAAACTTTTATCTTAATCTCCCTTAAGTGAAAAAATATTATCTTAACAATCTCCCTTGAGTGAAAAATATTATCTTAACAATCTCCCTTGAGTGAAAACTTTTATCTTAACAATCTCCCTTAAGTGAAAAATATTATCTTAACAATCTCCCTTGAGTGAAAAATATTATCTTAACAATCTCCCTTGAGTGAAAGATATTATCTTAACAATCTCCCTTAAGTGAAAAATATTATCTTAGCAATCTCCCTTGAGTGAAAACTTTTATGTTAACAATCTCCCTTAAGTGAAAAATATTATCTTAACAATCTCCCTTGAGTGAAAACTTTTATCTTAACAATCTCCCTTAAGTGAAAAATATTATCTTAACAATCTTCCTTGAGTGAAAACTTTTATCTTAACAATCTCCCTTAAGTGAAAAATATTATCTTAACAATCTCCCTTGAGTGAAAACTATTATCTTAACAATCTCCCTTGAGTGAAAAATATTATCTTAACAATCTCCCTTAAGTGAAAAATATTATCTTAACAATCTCCCTTGAGTGAAAACTTTTATCTTAACAATCTCCCTTAAGTGAAAAATATTATCTTAACAATCTCCCTTGAGTGAAAAATATTATCTTAACAATCTCCCTTGAGTGAAAAATATTATCTTAACAATCTCCCTTAAGTGAAAAATATTATCTTAACAATCTCCCTTGAGTGAAAAATATTATCTTAACAATCTCCCTTGAGTGAAAAATATTATCTTAACAATCTCCCTTAAGTGAAAAATATTATCTTAACAATCTCCCTTGAGTGAAAACTTTTATCTTAACAATCTCCCTTAAGTGAAAAATATTATCTTAACAATCTTCCTTAAGTGAAAAACATTATCTTCACAATCACACACTTAATTGAAAAATATTATCTCAACAATCTCCCTTAAGTGAAAAATATTATCTTAACAATCTCCCTTAAATAAAAAATTACTATCTTGACAATCACCCTTAAGTGAAATATATTATCTTAATCTCCCTTAAATGAAAAATTATTATCTTGACAATCACCCTTAAAAAATATTATCTTAACAATCTCTCCCCAGTGAAAATTATTGTCTTAACAATCATCCTTAAGTGAAATATATTATCTTGATAATCACTGTTAAGTAAAAAATATTATCTTAACAATCTTTCTTAACTGAAAAATATTATCTTAACAATATTCCTCAAGTGAAAAATATTACCTTAACAATCTCCCATAAACAAAATGACAACGGTGCCTGGTTTTAGTAATAAATGTAATTAAAGTAATCATAAAAGTATATAAGAAAAAAAGAGAAAAAATACGACGTGTTATTTCAACAATGTTCAGAAAGTTACGGTAGTTTGAAAAGAGGAAATAAAATTCTAACTGCTGCTGTTCAGGGCGTAGAAGCTCTAATGAATAAATTACATTTGAGGGCTTTTATATCAAAGGGAAATTAGGCTTCTGACTAAATTACTTTCGCTCTTGTACTAAAAACTTTACATATGTCTCTCTCTCTCTCTCTCTCTCTCTCTCTCTCTCTCTCTCTCTCTCTCTCTCTCTCTCTCTCTCTCTCTCTCATCCCAGACCATCCAAGACTGGAAGATGCAAAATATACCGGAAGATGCATTAGCAACTCTCTGGTGGATATACGAGGTGCCTCACACTGAGGGACCTGGGGGAACCCAAACATAGAATAAGGTAAGGTAAGGCTCTCTCTCTCTCTCTCTCTCTCTCTCTCTCTCTCTCTCTCTCTCTCTCTCTCTCTCTCTCTCACACTATTACCATGATTTTATAACAAATAACTCCTTTAAATCTTACCGTTGGAATGGTTCTTATACTAAAACTTTACTTATGTCTCTCTCTCTCTCTCTCTCTCTCTCTCTCTCTCTCTCTCTCTCTCTCTCTCTCTCTCTCTCTCTCTCTTACATTGATTTTATAACAAATAACTCCTTTAAATCTTAATGTTGGAATGGTTCTCCTACTAAATCTTTACATCTCTCTCTCTCTCTCTCTCTCTCTCTCTCTCTCTCTCTCTCTCTCTCTCTCTCTCTCTCTCTGTTTTACCCTGATTTTATAAAGAAATCCCTTTAAATTTTACTGTTGGAATGGTTCTTGAACTAAAACTTTACTTCTCTCTCTCTCTCTCTCTCTCTCTCTCTCTCTCTCTCTCTCTCTCTCTCTCTCTCTCTCTCTCTCTCTCTCTCTCTCATGCCAAGATTATATTTCACGTGTTAGATCTCCTTATTCAATCAAGATGATTTGCTTATGATAGATTTCTACAAGAGAATCACACACACACAGACGTACATATATATATATATATATATATATATATATATATATATATATATATATATATATATATATATATATATATATATATATATGTGTGTGTGTGTGTGTGTGTGTGTGTGTGTGTGTGCGCGCGCGCGCGTACTGTTGTGTATAACAATGTTTCTGCAAAATATAGTGAATGACGAAACAAACAATCATAATTGTGCATTTTTTTAAATGTTATCCATTAATCAAAAACACCCAAGATACAAGAAAAAAGGAACAGAAAATAAAAAGAAAAAAGAAAAAAGAAATTAATTTCTGAATTGAAGAAGTACGAGATTCTATGGCTCAATTGATATGCACACAACGTATATATATAGTGTTATTATTATTATTATTATTATTATTATTATTATTATTATTATTGTTATTATTATTATTATTATTATAATATACGTACATATATATATATATATATATATATATATATATATATATATATATATATATATATATATATATGTATGTATATATACATTGATTTATATATAATATACGGACATATGCATATATATATATATATATATATATATATATATATATATATATATATATATATATATGTATATATACATTGATTTATATATAATATACGGACATATGCATATATATATATATATATATATATATATATATATATATATATATATATATATATATATATATATATAGACACTTCTCCATCAATGTTTGCTTCAAGATAAAAGAAAAACACAGAAGTTACTACCACATTAAAAAATTATCTATCAAATATTCGACTCTTAATATATCCTTCCTAATCATTTTTAAACGATCGAACACTTTCCTCATATATAATATAATATCACCCATTTCAAAAGCTAAATCCTAATCCTAAAATATCACTCAGCATTTATTTCGCAGTTAAAATCTTAAAATGTAAGCACGTATCAAACCTAGTTGGCAATTTACTCGAAATCACTTTGTCCTTGACATTTACGTTAGTAGTTAATCATACTATTACGCTCTTTTTGTGAAACGTAGCGTTATTATCTTAAGGACTTGCCTATCCATTATTTTTCCGCATGACAGCTTTGATTTTTCACTGTCATGAGTCCGCCAAGGTAAATTCATCGTTGCCAAATATGAAGCTTTTTATTGTCTTGAAATATTTCATTTTCCCTAGCTTCCTTTCCTGGGCTATTTTCCCTGTTGAGGCACGTGGGCTTATAGCATCCTGCTTTTCCAACTAGGGTTGTAGCTTAGCAAGTAATAATAATAATAATAATAATAATAATAATAATAATAATAATAATAATAGTTAAATTCATCACAGGGCTATCTTCCCTCTTGGGGCCCCAAGGCTTATAGCATCCTGCTTTTCCAACTAGGGTTGTAGCTTAGCAAGAAGTAATAATAATAATAATAATAATAATAATAATAATAATAATATCCGATACTGAACGGGTGGAAGGGAACCTCAGTTTAATAAGGAACTGGAGAATTACGACAACGCCAAACATTCTTAAATTTATTTCCATCACCAACAAATAACAACGTTTCAAACATCTCTGTGTTCATAATCATAATCATGTTCCTGGGTAAAAGAAAGTAAAACAATAAAGAGCAAGCTGTACATAAATATTGTAAACAAACAAATAAATTCTAAGTTAGAATGGGAAAAGGCACAATTAGGCAATCTTCAAAGGAAAACTAGAAATTTCTTGATTAAGTTGTGGCTTTTTAGATTTTATAAAAATTGACTCTGCTATTCTTATTTCATTTTCATATGAGCCTCTGTATATTATTGAAAAGTTGTCCAAAGAGAATGAACACTTACAATCCATTTCGCAATGGTCTCGTATGCTGGACTGTAAATACCTACCACAAATTAAACCGAATTTAATATTCTATAATTACTCCAAAATAAAAAGTTTTGTTAACCACAAAGAAAAGCTGCAAAAGACCTTTGAATCAATGGTGGTTTACCTGTTTAACTGTCCAAATTGCCAATTAGCTTACATTGGCTCCACGAAAAAATGCGTTTTTTCTCGCTACCAAGATCACAAGGGAATTAGCAGCCGAACTGGCAGAGCCTTGTCCAAACCTTTACAGTCCAGCATACGAGACCATTGCGAAATGGATTGTAAGTGTTCATTCTCTTTGGACATCTTTTCAATAATATACAGAGGCTCATATGAAAATGAAATAAGAATAGCAGAGTCAATTTTTATAAAATCTAAAAAGCCACAACTTAATCAAGAAATTTCTAGTTTTCCTTTGAAGATTGCCTAATTGTGCCTTTTCCCCATTCTAACTTAGAATTTATTTGTTTGTTTACAATATTTATGTACAGCTTGCTCTTTATTGTTTTACTTTCTTTTACCCAGGAACATGATTATGATTATGAACACAGAGATGTTTGAAACGTTGTTATTTGTTGGTGATGGAAATAAATTTAAGAATGTTTGGCGTTGTCGTAATTCTCCAGTTTCTTAATAATAATAATAATAATAATAATAATAATAATAATACGAGATCAAAAATGTTTTAATTAGTGTATTTGATATTATGAGCAAAACCAGGCATAGTTATCCAAGCCATTAAATTTGGAATAAGGTTATGTATTCATTCAGGTGTTTTTGTTATCAAACTGTTAGTCTATGTCTGAATAGAATCAAATGAATAAGATAGGAATATCTGTTACTTATTTAGTGTTTGTCTGTATACTGAAGGATAACTGATGAAGATTTGATACCGGTAGAGATGTGCAGCTAGATTTTAAGATGGGGAAGTAGCTATTATTATTATTATCATTATTATTACTAGCCAAGCTACAACCCTAGTTGGAAAAGCAAGATGCTATAAGCCCAAGGGCTCCAATAGGGAAAAATAGCCCAGTGAGGAAAGGAAATAATGAAATAAATAAATGATGAGAATAAATTAACAATAAATCATTCTAAAAACAGTAACAACGTCAAAACAGATATGTCCTATATAAACTATTAACAACGTCAAAACAGATATGTCCTATATAAACTATTAACAACGTCAAAAACAGATATGTCCTATATAAACTATAAAAAGACTCATGTCCGCCTGGTCAACATAAAAACATTTGCTCCAACTTTGAACTTTTGAAGTTCTACTGATTCAACTACCCGATTAGGAAGATCATTCCACAACTTGGTCACAGCTGGAATAAAACTTCTAGGGTACTGTGTCGTATTGAGCCTCATGATGGAGAAGGCCTGGCTATTAGAATGAACTGCCTGCCTAGTATTACGAACAAAATAGAATTGTCCAGGGAGATCTGAATGTAAAGGATGGTCAGAGTCATGAAAAATCTTATGCAACATCCATAGAGTCAGATTCTGAGATAAAGCCCCATCTAAAGTCAGATAGTACCATGCAGAGTCAGATTTTGAGACTGATCACCACCTGGAGTCAGAACTTGAAATGGAGCAGCAATAGGAAAAAAGATTTTAGGATGGACTTGCATCTGGAGTGACATTTTCAGATGGAACACTGTGTGTATTCAAATTTTAAGATTGGACAGCACGTGCAGTTGTATTTTGAGATGGGACAGCACGTGCAGTTGTATTTTGAGACAAAGCAGCATGTGCAGTCAGTTCTTGAGAAGGAGCACCATGTGGAGTCAGATTTTGGGGATGAGCACTATGTGGATTCAAACTTTAAGAGGGAGCAGCATGTGCAGCCAGATTTTTAGATGGAGCACCACATGAAGTTATATTTTGAGATGGAGAAACATGTTGGAGTCAGATTTTGAGATACAGAAACAATTATAGTTCGCTTTTGACATGATGATATTGATGAAGTTGGATATATATAAGCTGTGAAAATATTATTAGATGATACAAGTAAAATCATGAAGTCTTCATCGAATCAGGTCAACACTTAGAGTAACATCTTGAGATAGAGCAGCATATGGAGTCACATTTTGAGACGAAGTAGCATTTGCAGTCAAATTTTGAGATACCGCAGCATGTGACATAATATTTTGAGATGTACCACCATGTAAGAGTCATATTTTGAGACAGGGCAGAATGTGGAGTCAGATTTTGTGATGAAACACCATGTGATGTCAGATTTTGAGATGGAGCACCATGTGATGTCAGATTTTGAGATGTGCCACCATGTAAGAGTCAGATTTTGAGAAGTACCACCATGTAAGAGTCAGATTTTGAGATGGAGCACCATGTGATGTCAGATTTTGAGATGTACCACCATGTAAGAGTCAGATTTTGAGATGTACCACCATGTAAGAGTCAGATTTTGAGATGGAGCACCATGTGATGTCAGATTTTGAGATGTACCACCATGTAAGAGTCAGATTTTGAGAAGTACCACCATGTAAGAGTCAGATTTTGAGATGGAGCACCATGTGATGTCAGATTTTGAGATGTACCACCATGTAAGAGTCAGATTTTGAGATGTACCCACCATGTAAGAGTCAGATTTTGAGATGGAGCACCATGTGATGTCAGATTTTGAGATGTACCACCATGTAAGAGTCAGATTTTGAGATGTACCACCATGTAAGAGTCAGATTTTGAGATGGAGCGCCATGTGATGTCAGATTTTAAGATGGAGTATTGTGTGGTGACGGAGTTTAAGATATAGTCTCATTTTTAGATACATGTTGAGATTGAGCTCCAATAGGAGTAAGATTTCGAGATGGAGCATCTTATGGAGTTGGATTTGAGTATGGAACGGCATGAGGATTAGTAATGAGCAGCATGTGGAGTCAGATTATGAGATGAAGCACCATGTGGAGTCAGATTTTGAGATGGAGCACCATGTGGAGTCAAATTTTGAGATGGAGCACCGTGTGGAGTCAGATTTTGAGATGGAGCACCATGTGGAGTCAGATTTTGAGATGGAGCACCGTGTAGAGTCAGAGTTTGAGAAGGAGCACCGTGTGGAGTCAGATTTTGAGATGGAGCACCGTGTGGAGTCAAGTTTTGAGATGGAGCACCGTGTGGAGTCAGAGTTTGAGAAGGAGCACCATGTGGAGTCAGATTTTGAGATGGAGCACCATGTGGAGTCAAATTTTGAGATGGAGCACCGTGTGGAGTCAGATTTTGAGATGGAGCACCGTGTGGAGTCAAATTTTGAGATGGAGCACCGTGTGGAGTCAGAGTTTGAGAAGGAGCACCGTGTGGAGTCAGAGTTTGAGATGGAGCACCGTGTGGAGTCAGAGTTTGAGAAGGAGCACCGTGTGGAGTCAGAGTTTGAGAAGGAGCACCCTGTGGAGTCAGATTTTGAGATGGAGCACCGTGTGGAGTCAAGTTTTGAGATGGAGTACCGTGTGGAGTCAGAGTTTGAGAAGGAGCACCATGTGGAGTCAGATTTTGAGATGGAGCACCGTGTGGAGTCAAATTTTGAGATGGAGCACCGTGTGGAGTCAGAGTTTGAGATGGAGCACCATGTGGAGTCAGATTATGAGATGAAGCACCATGTGGAGTCAGATTTTGAGATAGAGCACCATGTGGAGTCAGATTTTGAGATGGAGCACCGTGTGGAGTCAAATTTTGAGATGGAGCACCGTGTGGAGTCAGAGTTTGAGAAGGAGCACCGTGTGGAGTCAGAGTTTGAGAAGGAGCACCATGTGGAGTCAGATTTTGAGATGGAGCACCGTGTGGAGTCAGATTTTGAGATAGAGCACCGTGTGGAGTCAGAGTTTGAGATGGAGCACCGTGTGGAGTCAGATTTTGAGATGGAGCACCGTGTGGAGTCAGAGTTTGAGAAGGAGCACCGTGTGGAGTCAGAGTTTGAGATGGAGCACCATGTGGAGTCAGATTTTGAGATGGAGCACCGTGTGGAGTCAAGTTTTGAGATGGAGCACCGTGTGGAGTCAGAGTTTGAGAAGGAGCACCATGTGGAGTCAGATTTTGAGATGGAGCACCGTGTGGAGTCAAATTTTGAGATGGAGCACCGTGTGGAGTCAGAGTTTGAGATGGAGCACCATGTGGAGTCAAATTTTGAGATGGAGCACCGTGTGGAGTCAAATTTTGAGATAGAGCACCATGTGGAGTCAGATTTTGAGATGGAGCACCGTGTGGAGTCAAATTTTGAGATGGAGCACCGTGTGGAGTCAGAGTTTGAGATGGAGCACCATGTGGAGTCAGATTATGAGATGAAGCACCATGTGGAGTCAAATTTTGAGATGGAGCACCGTGTGGAGTCAGATTTTGAGATAGAGCACCATGTGGAGTCAGATTTTGAGATGGAGCACCGTGTGGAGTCAAATTTTGAGATGGAGCACCGTGTGGAGTCAGAGTTTGAGATGGAGCACCATGTGGAGTCAGATTATGAGATGAAGCACCATGTGGAGTCAGATTTTGAGATAGAGCACCATGTGGAGTCAGATTTTGAGATGGAGCACCGTGTGGAGTCAGAGTTTGAGATGAAGCACCATGTGGAGTCAGATTATGAGATGAAGCACCATGTGGAGTCAAATTTTGAGATGGAGCACCGTGTGGAGTCAGATTTTGAGATAGAGCACCATGTGGAGTCAGATTTTGAGATGGAGCACCGTGTGGAGTCAAATTTTGAGATGGAGCACCGTGTGGAGTCAGAGTTTGAGATGGAGCACCATGTGGAGTCAGATTATGAGATGAAGCACCATGTGGAGTCAGATTTTGAGATAGAGCACCATGTGGAGTCAGATTTTGAGATGGAGCACCGTGTGGAGTCAAATTTTGAGATGGAGCACCGTGTGGAGTCAGAGTTTGAGATGGAGCACCGTGTGGAGTCAGAGTTTGAGAAGGAGCACCGTGTGGAGTCAGATTTTGAGATGGAGCACCGTGTGGAGTCAGATTTTGAGATAGAGCACCATGTGGAGTCAGATTTTGAGATGGAGCACCGTGTGGAGTCAGATTTTGAGATGGAGCACCGTGTGGAGTCAGAGTTTGAGAAGGAGCACCCTGTGGAGTCAGAGTTTAAGAAGGAGCACCATGTGGAGTCAGATTTTGAGATGGAGCACCGTGTGGAGTCAAGTTTTGAGATGGAGCACCGTGTGGAGTCAGAGTTTGAGAAGGAGCACCATGTGGAGTCAGATTTTGAGATGGAGCACCGTGTGGAGTCAAATTTTGAGATGGAGCACCGTGTGGAGTCAAGAGTTTGAGATGGAGCACCATGTGGAGTCAGATTATGAGATGAAGCACCATGTGGAGTCAGATTTTGAGATGGAGCACCATGTGGAGTCAAATTTTGAGATGGAGCACCGTGTGGAGTCAGATTTTGAGATGGAGCACCGTGTGGAGTCAGAGTTTGAGAAGGAGCACCGTGTGGAGTCAGAGTTTAAGAAGGAGCACCATGTGGAGTCAGATTTTGAGATGGAGCACCGTGTGGAGTCAAGTTTTGAGATGGAGCACCGTGTGGAGTCAGAGTTTGAGAAGGAGCACCATGTGGAGTCAGATTTTGAGATGGAGCACCGTGTGGAGTCAAATTTTGAGATGGAGCACCGTGTGGAGTCAAGAGTTTGAGATGGAGCACCATGTGGAGTCAGATTATGAGATGAAGCACCATGTGGAGTCAGATTTTGAGATAGAGCACCATGTGGAGTCAGATTTTGAGATGGAGCACCGTGTGGAGTCAGATTTTGAGATAGAGCACCATGTGGAGTCAGATTTTGAGATGGAGCACCGTGTGGAGTCAAATTTTGAGATGGAGCACCGTGTGGAGTCAGAGTTTGAGATGGAGCACCATGTGGAGTCAGATTATGAGATGAAGCACCATGTGGAGTCAGATTTTGAGATAGAGCACCATGTGGAGTCAGATTTTGAGATGGAGCACCGTGTGGAGTCAAATTTTGAGATGGAGCACCGTGTGGAGTCAGATTTTGAGATGGAGCACCGTGTGGAGTCAGATTTTGAGATGGAGCACCGTGTGGAATCAGATTTTGAGATGGAGCATCGTGTGGGAACAGAATTTAAGATATAATCTCATTTTAAGATATACGTTGAGATTGAGCTCCCTTAGGAGTAAGATTTTGAGATGGAGTAAATTATGAAGTGAGATTTTGAGATGGAGCAAATTATGGAGTGAGATTTTGAGATGGAGTAAATTATGGAGTGAGATTTTGAGATGGAGCAAATTATAGAGTGAGATTTTGAGATGGAGCAAATTATGGAGTGAGATTTTGAGATGGGGCAAATTATAGAGTGAGATTTTGAGATGGAACAAATTATGGAGTGAGATTTTGAGATGGAGCAAATTATGGAGTGAGATTTTAGTACTGAGCAGCATCTGGACTTAGATTTTGAGATGGCACAGCATGGGGAATGATGTTTTAAGATGGTTCATTATCTGAAGACAAATCTAAAGTCAGATTATGAGATAGATCCTGGCCTGAAGTCAGATTCTCAGTTCTCAGATGGAATTGGATGTATTGTATATAAAATGCAAATTGTTTAGATATAAAACAAAAAGCACACAGTTGCGTTCACTAACTTTTTCCTTGGAAACTCAAAGTGGGTCTATGACTTGTCCTTACATAAATATACATACTGTACAAACGTACACACGCACACATGCTGACAAGCACAAACTAACATGAATCACAAGAAGTGAAAACAATTGGGTTTAAAGTTTTAAAGGCAGCTCAGAAATGGCAGAGCCAAGGGACAGTGACATTGCCCTATCAAGCAGGACAATGCCCTAGAGACTGATCACATACACACATGATCAGCACCCAAGGCCCTTCTCCACCCAAGCTGGGACCAAGGGGGCCAAGGCGATGGTTGTTGATGACTCGGCAGATAGACCTATAGCCTCCTCCGAACCCCCCATCTTTTACTCACAGCGGCCAAAGAAACTAACAAGTTTGAGCGGGACTCGAACCCCAGTCTGGGACATTACCGCATCGAGGTATTTATATTTCACTTAAAAGAAGAGTTGAATTCCCACTGCGTACCGCTGAACGCCAATTTGGAAATGGCATGAACTTTTTCGTATTTTGAAAACTTTCGAAAGAAAATACATGAATCTTGTTTTCAGATGCCACTGGTGTTTGCCAAGTGGATTAAAAACACTAAAAAACGAAGAGCAAAAGCCTGACTTTTAGATTGAGAATTGAAGAACAAATATTAATTCTATCGAAAATTCAATCATGGAGCCTGTCACGAGTGGAGAGATGTCAAATATTTTCACTGAA
>NC_090739.1:125218892-125223306 GCF_036898095.1 Palaemon carinicauda
AAAAGAAATTGACTATAGTGTACATGATCCGTCAAATTTTACAGCTAAATATTTAGATAGATATGCACACAGACACGCACCACCCTTCTCAATAAGGTATGGCTAGTCCTCCTCCCCACTCCCGTCGGTGACAGAAAAGAAATATATATATATATATATATATATATATATATATATATATATATATATATATATATATATATATATATATATACACATATACATATATTTATATATATATACTTGCTCTTTATTATATAAGGGAGATTACAACTGAATTTAAATTTGAGAATCAAAGGTAAATTTAGAGATTTAATCGTATTTAAATAGAGAAAAATTTGCAGAAATTTCACAAAAAATTACAGAGCAAAGATGTAAAATTTAAGGATTTAATCGTATTCAAAAAGAAAACAATTAACAGAAATTCCTCAAAAAAATGACAAAAGAAAAAAGATGAAAGTATATATATATATATATATATATATATATATATATATATATATATATATAAAGTTTACCATTACCAAACCTACTCGTACTCCCCAGTTTCGGAGAAATCCCGTTAATCAAAATCCTGTAATTGTTCTTTTACGTGACCGAAATAATTACTTTCTCTCCGGAGCTTTTCGATCTAAAGACCCTTTGTCACCTGTAAGTGCAGAAGTTGTTATATTAATTATATTAATCATATTAACTCTATCAATTTAGCCAAGTGCCTTTCAAAAACCCTGCTTTTACCATTTTGCTCTTATGAGCCGCTTTGTTAAGAGGGGAGGAATGAATTATGTTTGTTTAGCAAATTATTCAATAATGTATCCTAATGGATTGCTAAATTTAGAACGAGAAATATAAATTCTCGTCCGTTAATATCTGCATTGCTCTGGTATTATCATTATCTTTATATTAATACGATAGCGTGTGTGTTATTTATTTTGCGTGTCACGCTTTGAAGAAAACGGAAATAATTTCATGGTATACTATTACAAAATTCCCATTAGACTTTGATTACTTAACCAAAGCACATCTTATATAGTTTTCCCAATAGCGTGTGCGTTATTTATTTTGTGTGTCACGCTTACATCAAGAGTAACGATCTTCCAAATATTTGTTTAAAAAGCTCAATTACTTTGTATGCTAGTCATGAATTGGAGCCAAATTTAATCTAAAGCATTTACAAAGTAAGGTATAGTCGTTGAAATCGGAATTAGTCGATTGATCGAATCGAGATCGATCGAATCCCAGTGAGCAAACATTTCAAATTTTTTTTGGACATGACTATATTTCACATCCACCTATCATATTCAATGACCATTAATAAAGCTCAAGGACAGATTTTCGATAAGGTTGGGATCTACCTACCACAACCTTGGTTTACTCATGGACAACTTCATGTAGCCTTCTCAAGAGCAAGGTCTATGAATAGTGTAAGAGTGAAAATTTGTCCTCAGAATAATTCTACTCATGGCCACAGAAGAGGAACTACATTCACTAGAAATATTGTATATAAAGAAGTTTTGTAAATTGTTTTCATGTATTGCTCATTTTTTAAAATAAATATTCAAATCAAATCTTATCACATTTTATTCAAACCATGTATAGGGTAGGAACAAGATAATTAGTATTGAAAATATCATTTCGTGTAATTTACACGGGTTCAACAAGTTATTATTATTATCATTATCATTATTATTATTACAAGCTAAGCTACAACCCTAATTGGAAAAGCAGGATGTTATAAGCCCCAAGGGTTTCCAACAGGAAAAAAAAAAAACCCTGTAAGGAAAGGAGACAAGGAAATAGATAAAAACTGCAAGAAAAATCATGAAAAATTAAAATAAAATATCTTTAGAACAGTAACAACAATAAAACAAACCGTTCATATATAAATAAAAAGAAATTAAGAAACAAGAGGAAGAGAAATAAGATAGAATAGTGTGCCCGAATGTACCCTCAAGCAAGAGAACTCTAATCCAAGACAGTCAAAGGATCTAATAACTCTTAGTGGCTACTTTCCTTTGGTAAGGACTCTTTAGCTATGGTAAACAGCTCTTCTAGGAGAAGGACACTCTGAAATCAAACCATTGTTCTCTACTCTTGGGTAGTGCCATAGTCTCTGTACCATGGTCTTCCACTGTCTTGGATTAGAGTTCTCTTGCTTAAGGGTACACTCCGGCACACTATTTCTATTTCTTTTCTATTCCTCTTATTTTGTTAATTTTCTTTTAGATATATATTCTAATCTTACTGTTTTAAAAATATTTTATTTTTCCTTTTTTTCCTTTCCTCACTGGGCTATTTTCCCTGTTGGAGCCCCTGGGGTTATAGCATCCTGCTTTTCCAGCTAGGGTTGTAGCTTAGCAAATCATAATAATAATAATAATAATAATAATAATAATAATAATAATAATAATAATAATAATAATAATAATAATAATGAACGCCACTTTATGCTTTCCCTAAAAATGCAAAAGAAATTAAATCTAATGGCATCAGTCTTACACATCATTTCCAGAAACTCCTCATTTCTTCTTCTAATATTTACGGCTCTACCATTTCATCTTTTCGACCACACCGGTTACGAGAACTTATCTATTCCTTAGGCGATTTAATTCCCATATTCATCTCTTTCAGGAGCACATGGATTTCATGGAATTATGATGCAATTTTAATTTTCTTGGGATTTCCAACATGCAGAATCCGATATACACACACACGCATATATACTGTATATACATTTATATATATGTATATATATATATATATATATATATATATATATTATATATATATATATTATATATATATATACATATATATATATATATACAAATATATATTTGTATCCAATATATGTATTTATATATATATATATATATATATATATATATATATATATATATATATATATATATATATATATATATATATATTCATATATATATATATATATATATATATATATATATATAAGTATATCGATTGTATGTATATATATGTAAATATAGTATATAAGTATATATACGTATATATATAAATATATATATATATATATATATATATATATATATATATATATATTATATATGTGTGTGTGTGTGTGTGTGTGTGTGTGTTTTCACCATTTTATAAAAAGCAAAAAGGATTGCACTTTCTTCAAAAACAGCAGCCGCAGCAATAATAATAATAATAATAATAATAATAATAATAATAATAATAATAACACCGACGACTTCCACGTAACTCTTCCCTGCCTAAATTTCAAAAACTATTTTACCTTTACATAGAAATTCTTGGAATGGTTCGATTTATTCATGACAAAATTCCAAGAAAACGTCTTTTGCAGATATGTAATTTCTCTCCTCAGAATTCACCGGCTAACGCAGATTTATTCCCTCCTCGCTTTTATTGCAATTTATTCTATTGCCTAACTATTGAATTATTAGATTCTTATATCTCTTTACTGTCTATCCATCTATCAGAGGTATTTCAGTCAATTTATTTGATTTCTCTTCCATCTTTTAAGTTTTTTTTATAGATTATATTGGAGAGATCTATTCAAATGTTATTACTCTTCTTAAAATATTTCATTTTCATCATCATCATCTCCTCCTACGTTAGTGGACGAAAAGGGCCTCGGTTAGATTTCGCCAGTCGTCTCTATCTTGAGTTTTTAAATCAATACTTCGCCATTCCTCATCTACTCCGCGCTTCATAGTCCTCAGCCATGTAAGCCTGGGTCTTCCAACTCTTCTAGTACCATGTGGAGCCCAGTTGAAAGTGCGAAGACCATACCCAAACCATCTCCATTTGCCCCTCACCATGATCTCATTATTTCCTTTCTATTAGGCTATTTTACCCTGTTGAAGCCTTCAGGCTTACAGCGTCCTGCTTTTTCTAATTAGGGTTGTATCTTGACTAATAATAATAATAATAATAATAATAATAATAATAATAATAATAATAATAATAATAATAATAATAATAATAATAATAATAACACTGATGCTAACTAGTTAATACTTCCTATATCAAAGAGCTTTTAGAAAGTAGATGGCGGTAGTAAATATCATAGCAATGTGGTATACATATATATATCTAGAAATAATGATCTAAATAACCGGCTAATCATAAACCTAATTGAATAATTGGTTAATTAATTAATTAAAAGAGGCAAAAAACAATTTAAAAATCTGATTAGTTTAAACTGTTTTGGAAGCATCAATAGTTACCGTCATAATGCGTTAAATAACATAAAAAAACTCTGTCTCTCTCAATATGTTCAAAAAATATAAATGAAAACACTTATCTCTCTCTCTCTCTCTCTCTCTCTCTCTCTCTCTCTCTCTCTCTCTCTCTCTCTCTCTCTCTCTCACACAATGTGTTCAAAAATATAAATGAAAACACCTATCTAACT
>NC_090739.1:125223806-125231306 GCF_036898095.1 Palaemon carinicauda
GATAACCCTCTCTCTCTCACACACACACACACACAATGCGTTCAATTAGTATAAAAGAAACTCCATTCTCTCTCTCTCTCTCTCTCTCTCTCTCTCTCTCTCTCTCTCTCTCTGAAACATTATAACATCATTAATCTGTTACTGTATCATATCCGCAAAAGTTGTAATTGCTAATTTTACATTTTAGAAAACTACTTAAACTATTAGCCGGTAGCGTTTCGGAACTTGTCTCCTTAATAATGCTGAAGTCACGGGAAAGTTATTGCCTTGTCAGAGGTTCATTACAACGTCTTCAGTCCAACTGTGAAGTGTATTTAGGCAACGGTTGGTCCTTCTGTGCATATACTGACGTGATTCCTTTCAAAAAAAAAAAAAAAAAAAAAAAAAAAAAAAAAAAAAAAAAAAAAAAAAAAAACGTGATTCCTTGCAAAAAAAAAAAAAAATACATAAAAAAAAATAATATAAAAAAACTGACGTAATTACTTGCAAAATTAAACATCTCTAATTCTTGACATGTATTAACTACTCTATCTCATTTCTCTGCCTCTTGTATTTTTTTGTTTTTTAAGTTTTTATATTTTATATATGAAGGATTTTAATGTTACTGTTTTTAAAATATTTCAATCATTATCATTATTATCATTAGTTAAGCCACAACCCTATTTGGAAAAGCAACATGTAAATTGCAGAATAATGAATATTGGTATAATAAAATAAAGGAGTACACTGGTAAAAAGTTCCTTTAAAAAACGGTAAAAAATCCTGGAATAAATTTTGCTATGCATTTACCGTTTTAAAAACGTATATATTGACGTTAAGGAGTGATATTACGGTTACCAATCCGTAAAAGATAATAACACAGTAGGGTAAAAATTACGGTAGCCTATATTTTACTGGTTAAAGATAATAACACAGTAGGGTAAAAATTCCGGTAGCCTATATTTTACTGGTTAAAGATAATAACACAGTAGGGTAAAAATTACGGTAGCCTATATTTTACTGGTTAAAGATAATAACACAGTAGGGTAAAAATTACGGTAGCCTATATTTTACTGGTTAAAGATAATAACACAGTAGGGTAAAAATTACGGTTGCCTATATTTTACTGGTTAAAGATAATAACACAGTAGGGTAAAAATTACGGTTGCCTATATTTTACTGGTTAAAGATAATAACACAGTAGGGTAAAAATTACGGTAGCCTATATTTTACTGGTTAAAGATAATAACACAGTAGGGTAAAAATTACGGTAGCCTATATTTTACTGGTTAAAGATAATAACACAGTAGGGTAAAATTACGGTTGCCTATATTTTACTAGTTAAAGATAATAACATAGGGGAAAATTACGGTAGCCTATATTTTACTGGTTAAAGATAATAACAAAGTGGGGTAAAAATTACCGTAGCCTATATTTTACTGGTTAAAGATAATAACAAAGTGGGGTAAAAATTACCGTAGCCTATATTTTACTGGTTAAAGATAATAACAAAGTGGGGTAAAAATTACCGTAGCCTATATTTTACTGGTTAAAGATAATAACAAAGTGGGGTAAAAATTACGGTCGCCTATATTTTACTGGTTAAAGATAATAACACAGTAAGGTAAAAATTACAGACGCCTGAAGTCTACTGGTGAAAGAAAATAACACAGTACGGCAAAAATTACGGTTGCCTGTATTTTACTAAAATACGGCTGAGAGCAGTATATTTTTAAGGAGAACTTTCGATTAAAATTTGTTTTTTTTTTTAACAGTGCACAACTAAAAATATGTTTTAAAAAAAAGGTAAATGCCAGGCAACATTTATTCCATTATTTTTACCGTTTTAAGAATGGTTATATTGACCTAAAAGAGCGATATTACGGTCACCAACCCGTAAAAGATAATAACAAAGTAAGGCAAAATTACGGTCGCTTGTAGTTTACTGAAATACGGCTGAGAACAGAATACTCTTACGGAGAATTTCCGATAAAAATTACGGTTTTTATTTTCCAACAGTGTAGCTTCCTCACAACCACTACTAAAAATAAATTATCATTTTATTCACCAAGATAACTTAGTATACAACCATAAATTAACCATAATCCTCACATCTGCCTCAACATAGAAACGATAAAGAAATTTTTTTCTTATAAACGACCTAATAACTATATCATAAATTATATTCAATATATGACGTTATCCCTTGAATCCTACAAAGAGGAGATTATATTCCAATTTATCTTTTGAATTTTCTCTCAGATTATATTAAGGGGAAAACATCGTTTTCAATAGAATATATTTCCCATTATTTTCCAAAGTTGTTTAAACAAAACTTATTTTAGTTTTTTTTTTTTTATTTGAAAAATTATAATAACCGTTTTATAATTCAGGGCAGTTAATGTATGGAAATCTATACCGTTAATATTCTAAATACGGAAACATATATTATGACGAAGTTATAAATATGGCGCATTTTAAAGCGGTTATCGGTATAGATAATCTTTTTAATCTCTGCTATTTCTAATACCTAAAAGGAACAATAAACATTAATGGTGAACACACACACATTATATATATATATATATATATATATATATATATATATATATATATATATATATATATATATATATATATATATATATATATATATAGGCTATATGTGTATACACACACACACACACACACACATATATATATATATATATATATATATATATATATATATATATATATATATATATATATATATATATATATATATACTGTATATATATATAAATATATATATATATATATACACATACATACACATATATATCTATATGTATATTTATACAATACACACACACACACACACACACATATATATATATATATATATATATATATATATATATATATATATATATATATATATATATATATATACATACGTATATATATACAGTATATATATATATATATATATATATATATATATATATATAAGTTGTGTGTGTGTGATTGTGTATGTGGGTGTGTGTGTGTATGTGTACAGATAAATTAGGACTAGTAACCTCATCCCTCACAAATTCCATAGCAACCGTAAGCAAGTAACCTCATGGTGTCAACCCCTCCAAAAGAGGTTTGAGACGTATGACGAATAAATATATATTTACAACCGAATGTCTTTTCGAAAACTTCAGATTTAGAAGGAAGGCGAACGAAAGCAGAAACCTAAACATTTTTTTAACTATATATATTAAGGAGATTTTTCCGGAAGAAAATCCTTTTGTATGAAAGAATCAAAACTGTGATCACGTATATTTTTCTGTGTGTAACAATAAGAGTTTATGGGTAATAAATCTCACATTTTGGGCTTGCCGTATTCCATTCCGGGGTGCATCTTCTCACACTACCAGATCCAATCAGGACGTGTGCGTATTGAAGCTACCTTAAAGGTTTAAAGGCCGCTCATGAATGGTAGAGTCAAGGGACAGTGGCAATGCCCTAACTAGCAGGACAATGCCCGAGAGACTGAGCATGCATACATATGATCTGCGCCCAAACCCACTATCCACCCAAGCTAGGACCAGGGAGGACCAGGCAATGGCTGCTGAGGAAGCAGCAGGTAGAACTATAGTATCCCCAAAATAATACCCCCCCCAACCATTGTTAGCTCACAAGAATGGTGAGGTTGCAGACACTACAAGAACTTTCGAGCTTAAGCAGGACTCGAACCCCAGTTTGCTAAATCCCCTGGCAGGGACGTTTCCATTAGGCCACTACTCCCTTATTATTATTATTATTATTATTATTATTTTTATTATTATTTGGTAAGCTATAAACCCCAACAGGGAAAATAGCCCAGTGAGGAAAATAAACAAGGAAAAATAAAATATTTCAAGAGCAGTAACAACACTACAATAAATATTTCATACATAAACTATAAAACTGTAATAAAACAAGGTGAAGAGAAATTTGATAGAATAGTGTGCCCGAGCACACCCTCAAGCAAGAGAACTCTAACCCAAGACCTTAGAACACCATGGTACGGAGGCTATGGCACCACCCTAGAGTAGAGAATAATGGTTTGATTTTGGAGTGTCCTTCTCCTAGAAGAGCTACTTACCATAGCTAAAGAGTCTCTTCTACCCTTACTAAGAGGAATGTAACCACTGAACAAATTACACTGCAGTAGTTAACCCCTTGAAAGAATAAGAATTGTTTGGTAATATCGGTGTTGTCAGGTGTATGAGGACAGAGGAGAATCTGTAAAGAATAGGCCAGACTATTCGGTATATGTGTAGGGAAAGTTCAAGTTTAAGTAGAAGAGACTCTTTAGCTATGGTAAGCAGCTCTTCTAGGAGAAGGACACTCCAAAATCAAACCGTTGTTCTCTAGTCTTGGGTAGTGCCATAGCCTCTGTACCATGGTCTTCCACTGTCTTGGGTTAGAGTTCTCTTGCTTGAGGGTACACTCGGGCACAATATTCTATCTTATTTCTCTTCCTCTTGTTTTGTTAAAGTTTTGATAGTTTGTATAGGAAATATTAATTTTGATGTTGTTACTGTTCTTAAAATATTTTATTTTCCATTCTCTCCCTTCCTCACTGGGTTATTTTCCCTGTTGGAGCCCCTGGGCTTATAGCATCCTGCTTTTCCAGCTATGGTTGTAGCTTAGCAAGTAATAATAATAATAATAATAATAATAATAATAATAATAATAATAATAAAAATAATAACTAGAGAAAAGGATTCAATGTAGTATTGTCTAGCCAGTCAAAGGACCTCATAACTCTCTCGCGGTAGTATATCTACGGGTGGCTGGTTACCAATTCGAATATACATTATAAAACATATGATAAACAAAGACCTCGAACCAACCAACGTCACAGGAGCAACCAATGTCGCACATCGCTCCCATTTCTTGATCCGCTTTGCACAAGTTGCATAAATTACACCGCACTTAATGGTCATGAATATTTGAAGTGTCTGGTGTCAGCGACAAGAAGAATTTCCAGGCAAATTATAATATATCATTTGATGTAACAGGAGATATGGGCATTAAACCGTAAGTCCTCCTCTTCATTGATGGCTGTGTACCTACCGTGTGTCACACAATCGTACATAGTTCATTTTGCGCTTGTATCTTCGCTCTCCCCTCGCACTAAAAAGGACCTGAAAAATCATGTCTGCTTTTCTCCTCTGTAACAGTGTCGACTTTCGAACATGAAAATTCTTGTTGCTTTGAGATATTGTACATAAAGGAGAGTGTTCTACAATAAACTCACTCAGTTGTTTTCAACTTGCCTTTGAGTCACAACCTTCTCTCGGCCCGTCACAGCTGATTTAAACCCAGGTTGTCTTATCTTCCAGAATATAACCCTTCTCTTGCACGTGTTGCACTATAAGAATTTCCAGGCAATATAGCAGGAGATATGGGCATTCCTAGCATATTCTTCTATACGCTTCTACAGAGAGAACAGTATTCATCCCATATGATTTGGATGTTCCATCGTCTTCAGAATATTAACAGTATTAATCCTAAATGGTTTAGATGCTTTGCTCCAACGTCTTCAGAATATTTAGATTCTCAAACCTTCTCTGGGATTTTTTATAAACCTTACAGACTCCATTCTTCTTTATCCAAGGGGTTACAGCAATGTAATTATTCAGTAGTCACTTTCCTCTGGGTAAGGGTAGAAGAGACTCTTTAGCTATGGTAAGCAGCTCTTCTAGGAGGAGGACACTCCAAAAACAAACCATTGTTCTCTAGTCTTGGGTAGTGCCATAGCCTCTGTACCATGGTCTTCCATTGTCTTCGGTTAGAGTTCTCTTGTTTAAGGGTACACTCGAGCACAATATTCTGTTTTATTTCTCTTCCTCTTGTTTTGTTAAAGTTTTTATAGTTTATATAGGAGATATTTATTTTAATATTCTTAAAATATTTCAATTTTCCTTTTTTACTTTCCTCACTGGGCTATTTTCCCAATTGGATCCCTTGAGCTTATAGCATTCTGCTTTTCCATTTAGGGCTGAGGCTTAGTAATTAATAATAATAATAATAATAATAATAACAATAATAATAATAATAATAATAATAATAATAATAATAATAACAAGAGATATGGGCATTCCCATCGAATTCTCTGTACGCTTCTACAGAAAGAACGGTATCATTATCATTATTATTATTATTATTATTACTAGCCAAGCTACAACCCTAGTTGGAAAAGCAAGATGCTATAAGCCCAAGGGCTCCAACAGGGAAAAATAGCCCAGTGAGGAAAGGAAATAAGGAAATAAATAAATGATGTAAATAAATTAACAATAAATCATTCTAAAAACAGTAAAAACGTCAAAACAGATATATCATATATTAACCCCATATGGTTTGGATGCTTTACTCCATCGTCTTCAGAATATTGTTTTATCATATTTAAATTCAGAAAAGCTTCTCCGGGATTTTACAATCTTACAGACGCTCCATTACGCTGTATTTCAGCAGAGAATGTCCATTAGCTAAGTCCCTTCGCACCAAGTAGTGCATGTTATGTTATAGTGATTTGAAGGTGGTTTAAGCTTAAGAAAATGTCGGAATCCAAATTTGAAAAAAAAAAAAAAGACAATTGATTTGAAGGTGGTTTAGGCTTGAGAAATTGTCGGAATCCAAAAAAAGAAAGAAAAAAAAATTGATTTGAGGGTGGTTTAAGCTTAAGATAATGTCGGAATCAAAATAAAAAAAAAAAAAAAAAATTGAAGGTGGTTTAGGCTTAAGAAAAAAAAATAAAATAAAATAAAGTGGTGCGTGTAACTTTACTGACCAGTATTGACTTCGGCTTAAGTCTGAATTCATATTTGCCTGAGTTCTCTAATAAATTTACAATACACTTAAAATTTGAGGTGAGGTGTTGTACAGCTTTTGATGAATCTGTATCAATGTTTTTGCCTTTTCATTTATGTTGGTGTTTATCATGTCCATATCTATCTGTTTTTATGATCATGAATTCATCTTTATATATTTTTCATGTAGGGCCAATAACTGTGTAAGGGAGCTTTGAACACTAATCAGATGTGATTGCTTGTATAATAATAATAATAATAATAATAATAATAATAATAATAATAATAATAATAATAATAATAATAATAATAATAAGGTTAAAATTATCATCATCTCCACCTATATAATAAAGAGCAAGTGTCTGGATATATATATATATATATATATATATATATATATATATATATATATATATATATATATATATATGCTGAATATATATATGCTGTATATATATATATATATATATATATATATATATATATATATATATATATATATATATATATATATATATATATATATATCTTTCATGGAGAGAGACATGTCATACAATGCTGAGAGGGGCAAATGAATGCATGTATGGGGTTATAATAATAATAATAATAATAATAATAATAATAACAATAATAATAATAATAATAATGATAATAATAATAATAATAATAATGATAATAATAATAATAATAA
>NC_090739.1:125236306-125256306 GCF_036898095.1 Palaemon carinicauda
CCCAAGCCCTCTCTCCCCTCAAGCTAGGTCCATGGAGGGCCAGGCAATGACTGCTGATGACTCAGCAGATGGACCTATAGGCTTCCCAAAAACACCCACATCCTTAGCTCACAAGAACGGTGAGGTTGCAGCGACCAAAGAAACCAACGAGTTTGCGTGGGACTCGAACCCCAGTCTGGCTTTCACCAGTCAAGGACGTTACCATATCGGCCAGCACAACCCAACATATCCGACATATAAGATTATGGGATCGTCACATCTTCTGAATTTATTCTATATCATAAATTTAGTTCATTGTGTAACATCTTAGAGTCGCTTAGTTCATGCCCCATATATTTCTCTTGCTTGAGGGTACACTCGGGCACACTTCTCTATCTTATTTCTCTGCTTTTTGTTATTTTGAAGCTTTCATAATTTATATATACTGTATATATATATATATATATATATATATATATATATATATATATATATATATATATATATATATATATATACATATATATGATTTATTTAATGTTATCATTATTCATGAACTTCTATTGTAGTTTATTTCTTTATTTCCTTTCTTCACTGGGCTATTTTTCCCTATTGGAGCCCTTGGGCTTATAGTATCTTGCTTTTCCAACTAAGGTTGTAGCTTGAATAATAATAATAATAATAATAATAATAATAATAATAATAATAATAATAAGATCCAGCCTTATTATCCCTGAAACTCAGATTCAAAGTTATTTTTCTAACGAGATTCTAAGGTCTCCATCTGTGTCATTAGTACCCACTGCCTGGTCTCCCATGGTACTCGCTTAGATACAGGAGACTATAGTCAATTCTTTTTAGTGGGGCAGATTTGCACCGACTCGTAGGGGTGCCCATTTAGCTCAGAAAAGTTTCCCGATCGCTGATTGGTTGGACAATATAATTCTAACCAATCAGAGAGCAGGAAACGTTTCCGAGCTAAATGGGCACCTCTCCGAGTCGGTGCAAATGCGCCTCATTAAAAAAAAATTGAGTATAGGCCGCAAAGCAAAGACCTTTCGCTTACCACTGCCGCTCATGGATGACATTTAAACGTTTAACACCTTCACAGAATTATCACAAATAACTGAGAAGTCAAACCAAATACCTTTAGCAAGTAAGTTAAAGATAATTATATATTGAAAAGTGTTTGGTCGTGTTATATTGTACATGGTAAAATATTAAGACGTCATAAAAAAAAAAATTATAGACGACAATTGAACCAAATGTCTCCAACTGGTCTGGATCCTGCTACATACGTAGTCTAAAACGCAAAGCTTTATATAGGCTACGGTTTAAAAAGAAAATCTTATTCAAAATTATCGCCCGTTTATCATTTATTGACTTCGACACCAATTAAAGAAATGATCAATTGGTGTTATATATATATATATATATATATATATATATATATATATATATATATATATATATATATATATATATATATATATATATATATATAGTATTGTTACTGTTCTCAATATATTTTATGTGTCCTTGTTTCCTTTCCTCACTGGGCTATTATCCCTGTTGGAGCCCCTGGGCTTATAGCATACTGCTATTCCAACTAGGGTTGTTGCTTAGCAAGTAATAATAATAATAATAATAATAATAATAATATATACTATATATATAAAATATATATATATATATATATATATATATGTGTGTATATACATATGTATATATATTTATATATATATATATATATATATATATATATATATATATATATATATATATATATTATATATATATACATACATATATATATATATATATATATATATATATATATATATAAATATATATACATATGTATATACATATATATATATACATATATATATATATATATATATATATATATATATATATATAAATATAGACATAAGTATATATATATATATATATATATATATATATATATATATATATATTTATATATATTATATATATACATACACACACACACACACATATATATATATATATATATATATATATATATATATATATATATATATATATATATATATATATATATATATATATATATATATATATACTGACTTCGACACCAATGAAAGAAATTATCAAATGGCTATGAATAACTCACCCAAAATCATCCTAAGTGCAATATTTAATTATACTAAAATTATGCTACCTCATTATCAGCTAAACATACTAACTAAATGAGGTCCTTTGACAGGCCAAACAGTACTACATTGGATCTTTCTCTCCCTGTTCTGGTTACGGTTCATTTTCCCTCTGCCTGCATATACATTTTTTTGACTGAAGAATTTCTGTCTCAAGACCTTTGAGGAACTTTATTTATGTCTTAAGATCGTCATTTTATTGCTGTTGTTGTTGTTTCGTTTTGTTCAAGAACTTATTTATTTGATTTCTTAACAGAAACATCATCTTGATTGACATTTTTGTTATCCTCAATTTAAATTCTCTTCCTCAATTTTCTGTTAATTTTTTTCCATAATTTTTTGTAACATGTTTTTTTTTTTTTTTTTTTACAAAAGTCTGTTGGAGGCAATAAAAAAATCATAAAAAAATTACCATCTTTTTTTTTTTTACCTCATATCTCTTTATGTCATCATTAAAACCATTCATGCCTTACCGAATGGGACACTAAATTGGAGATAAAAAATGGCATAAAAATATGTCCAAGAGCAACCGCTGGATTAGACGGATTTCATAAAATTCATATTATTATCATTATTATTATCATTATAATTATCAATATTATTATCATTATTATTTTGGTAGGAGACCCTCCTTCAAACAGGTGGAGTTGAATACTATGGCTGCATCGGCAGAATTCAATTTCTTATTATCATTATTATTATTATTATTATTATTATTATTTTTATTATTATTATTATTATCATTATCAATATTATCATTATTATTATTATCATTATTATTATCATCATCATCATCATCATCATCATCATCATCATCATTATTATTATTATTATTATTATTATTATTATTATTATTATTATTATTATTATTATTATTATTATTATTATTGGGGTTCACTGATTTTAGTACATGAGTTATATATTTACCAATAGTCTAGTTACGATCAAAATGTCAAGTTTACAAAATGTCAACAGCTCATTCATCAAAATACTCCTAACCTGAATCTGAAAAATCACGAGGTTAACCAATAAAAAAAGGCAAATCGACTCTATTTTAGACCTTTAATGATGGTAAACTAATTTATCAGCATAGTGTATATTACCCAAAAATTAAATACCAGTAAATCAGTCAAGTTCGAGATGTTGTGGGAGTAGGTGTTCATTCCAGATTTTTTTTATTTTATATTTTCGTTATCACAGCTGATGATAAAGCACCAACTCATTATATTATTCTAAAAATTCATTAGTCCTATTACGGGTTAAGAGACATATGCGGAAAAAAAATTGCACGGTGATTAAAGTTATGATATAAAACCTTAGAAAATAACAGGTAAAAATGTTACAAAATATTGAAAATGACACAATATTATCTCTATTATTATTAATATTATTACTATTACTATTATTATTATTATTATTATTATTATTATTATTATTATTATTATCAATTGCTAAACTACAACTCTAGTTGAAAAAGCAGGATGCTATAAGCCCAGGGGCCCCATAGAGGAAAATAGCCCAGTGAGGAAAGGAAACAAGGAAAAATAAAATATTTTAAGGACAGTAACTACATTAAAATAATTATTTCTTATATAAACTACAAATACTTTAACAAAACAAGAGGAAGAGACATTAGATAGATTAGTGTGCCCGAGTGTACCCTCAATCAAGAGAACTCTAACCCAAACAGTGGAAGACCGTGGTACACAGGCTATGGCACTATCCAAGATTAGAGAACAATTGTTTGATTTCGGAGTGTCCTTCTCCTAGAAGAGCTACTTACCATAGCTAAAGAGTCTCTTCTACCTTTACCAAGAGGAAAGTAGCTACCGAACAATTGTAGAGCAGTGGTTAACCCCTTGGGTGAAGAAGAATTGTTTGGTAATCTCAGTGTTGTCAGGTGTATGAGGACAGAGGAGAATATGTAAGGAATAGGCCAGGCTATTCAGTGTGTGTGTGTGTGTGTGTGTGTGTGTGTGTAGGCAAAAGAAATATAAACCGTAGCGAGAGAGAAAGATCCAATGTAGTACTGTCTGGCCAGTCAAAAGACCCAATAACTCTCTAGCGGTAATATCTCAACGGGTGGCTGGTGCCCTGGCCAACCCTGAATATACCATTCAATCCCCTAGATTGATCGAAGGCTGATTTTTACATTTATTTATTTAGATGCTCCAACGATAGGACGCGCAACGCAAACCCCTTCCGTAGACCGTTCACGAAGACAATGATTTATTATTCTGAGACTATGAATATCATGGGAAACGGAACCTAGATGCCATAGCACAGAGATTATAATTTCAGAAGTAAGAAAAGCCAAACACGGGACTAATCTGAAACACACCATTGATATATTATATTATATTATATTATATATATATATATATATATATATATATATATATATATATATATATATATTTATACATATATATACATATATAAATATATATATAAATATATATAGGCCTATACATATACATACATACACACACACACACACACACATATATATATATATATATATATATATATATATATATATATATATATATATATATATATATATATATATATATATATATATATATATTCCACTAACTGTGGGATAACCAGAAATTTTCGCAAAACTACTTAAATTACTTTGTAAAACTGTATATGACAGCATATTGCATTTTAAAATAATAATAATAATAATAATAATAATAGTCTTTCTTTCAGCCCCAAACTATAACGACATTTACATTAGGCCTATTCTACTCTTGAAATGTAGAGGTTCCCTCTACGACAGGACGTAATTAATTTAGTGAAGCATGAAGTCAGGACATCAGCAGCCAGCATCCCCCCCCCCCCTCTCTCTCTCTCTCTCTCTCTCTCTCTCTCTCTCTCTCTCTCTCTCTCTCTCTCTCTCTCCACAGGTGGAGTATTACTTAACGTATGGTGGTACTATCAATGTTCTCTCATATATTTCTTTCTACTTTAGAGTGGTCCATACTATGGATCATTACAATATGGTCAGAGAAAGTTATGAGAGAAACATTACAAAATATGTAGGGGGTTCTTATGATCAAAAAGAAAAAGATGAGAGAAACATTACAAAATATGTAAAGGTTCTTATGATCAAAAAGAAAAAGATGAGAGAAACATTACAAAATATTTAAGGGTTCTTATGGTCAAGGAGAGAAAAAGATGAGAGAAACATTACAAAATATGTAAAGGTTCTTATGGTCAAGGAGAGAAAAAAATTAGAGAAACATTATTAAATATGTAAAGGTTCTTATGATCAAAGAGAAAAAGATGAGAGAAACATTACAAAATATGTAGGGAAATCAAATAACATCAACCATTGCTAACCAAGTTTAAACTGATTCACGATATCATTTAATTGCTAATCAGGTTCAAAAATGTTCACAGAAGAACATCGTCAGTTAATGTGGTTTAAACTGGTTTCCCAACACAGAATAGTATCAAAATATTGCTAATGTTGATCATAATTGGTTGTGGAACAAGAGGAGCGTCAACCTATTGCCAATCAGGTCTAAACTGGTTTAAGGACAGATGCTAATCTAGTTTAAACTTGTTCGCAGTTACGGAAGAGCGTTAACCGAATGCTAATCTGGTTTAAACTTGTTCGCAATTACAGAACAGCGTTAACCAAATGCTAATCTGGTATAAACTTGTACGCAGTTACGGAACAGCGTTAACCAAATGATAATCTGGTTTAAACTTGTTCGCAGTTACGGAAGAGCGTTAACTGAATGCTAATCTGGTTTAAATTGTTCGCAGTTACGGAACAGCGTTAACCAAATGCTAATCTGGTTTAAATTGTTCGCAGTTACGGAACAGCGTTAACCAAATGCTAATCTGGTATAAACTTGTTCGCAGTTACGGAAGAGCGTTAACCGAATGCTAATCTGGTATAAACTTGTACGCAGTTACGGAACAGCGTTAACCAAATGATAATCTGGTTTAAACTTGTTCGCAGTTACGGAAGAGCGTTAACCGAATGCTAATCTGGTTTAACTTGTTCGCAGTTACGGAAGAGCGTTAACTGAATGCTAATCTGGTATAAACTTGTATGCAGTTACGGAACAGCGTTAACCAAACGCTAATCTGGTATAAACTTGTATGCAGTTACGGAACAGCGTTAACCAAATGATTATCGGGTTTAAACTTGTTTGCAGTTACGGAAGAGCGTTAACCGAATGCTAATCTGTTACGGAAGAGCATTAACCAAATGTTAATCTGGTTTGAACTTGTTCGCGGTTACAATGGAGCGTTAACCAAATGTTAATCTGGTTTAAACCTGTTCGCGGTTACAATGGAGCGTTAACCAAATGATAATCTGGTTTGAACCTGTTCGCGGTTACAATGGAGCGTTAACCAAATGTTAATCTGGTTTGAACCTGTTCGCGGTTACAATGGAGCGTTAACCAAATGTTAATCTGGTTTGAACCTGTTCGCGGTTACAATGGAGCGTTAACCAAATGATAATCTGGTTTGAACCTGTTCGCGGTTACAATGGAGCGTTAACCAAATGATAATCTGGTTTGAACCTGTTCGCGGTTACAATGGAGCGTTAACCAAATGATAATCTGGTTTGAACCTGTTCGCGGTTACAATGGAGCGTTAACCAAATGTTAATCTGGTTTGAACCTGTTCGCGGTTACAATGGAGCGTTAACCAAATGTTAATCTGGTTTAAACCTGTTCGCGGTTACAATGGAGCGTTAACCAAATGTTAATCTGGTTTAAACCTGTTCGCGGTTACAATGGAGCGTTAACCAAATGATAATCTGGTTTAAACCTGTTCGCGGTTACAATGGAGCGTTAACCAAATGTTAATCTGGTTTAAACCTGTTCGCGGTTACAATGGAGCGTTAACCAAATGTTAATCTGGTTTAAACCTGTTCGCGGTTACAATGGAGCGTTAACCAAATGATAATCTGGTATAAACTTGTATGCAGTTACTGAACAGCGTTAACCAAATGATTATCGGGTTTAAACTTGTTTGCAGTTACGGAAGAGCGTTAACCGAATGCTAATCTGTTACGGAAGAGCATTAACCAAATGTTAATCTGGTTTGAACTTGTTCGCGGTTACAATGGAGCGTTAACCAAATGTTAATCTGGTTTAAACCTGTTCGCGGTTACAATGGAGCGTTAACCAAATGTTAATCTGGTTTAAACCTGTTCGCGGTTACAATGGAGCGTTAACCAAATGATAATCTGGTTTAAACCTGTTCGCGGTTACAATGGAGCGTTAACCAAATGATAATCTGGTTTAAACCTGTTCGCGGTTACAATGGAGCGTTAACCAAATGATAATCTGGTTTAAACCTGTTCGCGGTTACAATGGAGCGTTAACCAAATGATAATCTGGTTTAAACCTGTTCGCGGTTACAATGGAGCGTTAACCAAATGATAATCTGGTTTAAACCTGTTCGCGGTTACAATGGAGCGTTAACCAAATGATAATCTGGTTTAAACCTGTTCGCGGTTACAAAGGAGCGTTAACCAAATGATAATCTGGTTTAAACCTGTTCGCGGTTACAATGGAGCGTTAACCAAATGATAATCTGGTTTAAACCTGTTCGCGGTTACAAAGGAGCGTTAACCAAATGTTAATCTGGTTTAAACCTGTTCGCGGTTACAATGGAGCGTTAACCAAATGATAATCTGGTTTAAACCTGTTCGCGGTTACAATGGAGCGTTAACCAAATGATAATCTGGTATAAACTTGTATGCAGTTACGGAACAGCGTTAACCAAATGATTATCGGGTTTAAACTTGTTTGCAGTTACGGAAGAGCGTTAACCGAATGCTAATCTGTTACGGAAGAGCATTAACCAAATGTTAATCTGGTTTGAAGTTGTTCGCGGTTACAATGGAGCGTTAACCAAATGTTAATCTGGTTTGAAGTTGTTCGCGGTTACAATGGAGCGTTAACCAAATGTTAATCTGGTTTAAACCTGTTCGCGGTTACAATGGAGCGTTAACCAAATGATAATCTGGTTTAAACCTGTTCGCGGTTACAATGGAGCGTTAACCAAATGATAATCTGGTTTAAACCTGTTCGCGGTTACAATGGAGCGTTAACCAAATGATAATCTGGTTTAAACCTGTTCGCGGTTACAATGGAGCGTTAACCAAATGATAATCTGGTTTAAACCTGTTCGCGGTTACAATGGAGCGTTAACCAAATGATAATCTGGTTTAAACCTGTTCGCGGTTACAATGGAGCGTTAACCAAATGTTAATCTGGTTTAAACCTGTTCGCGGTTACAATGGAGCGTTAACCAAATGATAATCTGGTTTAAACCTGTTCGCGGTTACAATGGAGCGTTAACCAAATGATAATCTGGTTTAAACCTGTTCGCGGTTACAATGGAGCGTTAACCAAATGATAATCTGGTTTAAACCTGTTCGCGGTTACAAAGGAGCGTTAACCAAATGTTAATCTGGTTTAAACCTGTTCGCGGTTACAATGGAGCGTTAACCAAATGTTAATCTGGTTTAAACCTGTTCGCGGTTACAATGGAGCGTTAACCAAATGATAATCTGGTTTAAACCTGTTCGCGGTTACAAAGGAGCGTTAACCAAATGTTAATCTGGTTTAAACCTGTTCGCGGTTACAATGGAGCGTTAACCAAATGTTAATCTGGTTTAAACCTGTTCGCGGTTACAATGGAGCGTTAACCAAATGATAATCTGGTTTAAACCTGTTCGTGGTTACAATGGAGCGATAACCAAATGTTAATCTGGTTTAAACCTGTTCGCGGTTACAAAGGAGCGTTAACCAAATGTTATTCTGGTTTAAACCTGTTCGCGATTACAATGGAGCGTTAACCAAATGTTAATCTGGTTTAAACCTGTTCGCGATTACAATGGAGCGTTAACCAAATGTTAATCTGGTTTAAACCCGTTCGCGGTTACAATGGAGCGTTAACCAAATGATAATCTGGTTTAAACCTGTTCGCGATTACAATGGAGCGTTAACCAAATGTTAATCTGGTTTAAACCTGTTCGCGGTTACAATGGAGCGTTAACCAAATGATAATCTGGTTTAAACCTGTTCGCGGTTACAAAGGAGCGTTAACCAAATGATAATCTGGTTTAAACCTGTTCGCGGTTACAATGGAGCGTTAACCAAATGTTAATCTGGTTTAAACCTGTTCGCGGTTACAATGGAGCGTTAACCAAATGATAATCTGGTTTAAACCTGTTCGCGGTTACAATGGAGCGTTAACCAAATGATAATCTGGTTTAAACCTGTTCGCGGTTACAATGGAGCGTTAACCAAATGATAATCTGGTTTAAACCTGTTCGCGGTTACAATGGAGCGTTAACCAAATGTTAATCTGGTTTAAACTAGTTTGCGGTTACAAAGGAGCATTAACAAAATGATAATCTGGTTTAACCTGTTCGCGGTTACAATGGAGCGTTAACCAAATGTTAATCTGGTTTAAACTAGTTCGCGGTTACAAAGGAGCATTAACCAAATGTTAATCTAGTTTAAACTGGTTCGCAGACACAGATAAGTATCGCCACATTGTTATTCTGGTATGAAATTAATTTGTAATATAATTTACGCTAGTTTGGGGCACAAGCTTATCGCCAACTGCCAGTCTAATAAGAAAACTGAAGACTGTAACGATTGCAAATCTGGTTGAAACTGGTTCTATGACAGAGGAGAGAATTACTCGACTGGTAATGTAGTATAAACTGGAGGAAATAAACTGGTACAAGGTGATAAACTACCCAATCGATTTCTAATCTGTTTGAAACAAGCTCATGGAAACATATAGGCTACATATTAAATAATTCATAATCCGATTAAACCGATCCATCTAGAGAATATGAGCATTAAGTTAGAGCTAATCCGATTTAAATTCGCTAAGGGGAGCAAAGGAACGTTAGGTAATATCTGCTTTTAAGCCAACTGCTTCGTGGAAAAGCATTGTCAACATGCTAATTTGCATTAAACTGTTTACAGAATCTGTATGGTGTAAACCAAATGCCAATCAGTCACACACACACACACACACACACATATATATATATATATATATATATATATATATATATATATATATATATATATATATATATATATATATATATATATATATATATATATATATATATATATATATATATATATATATATATACAGTATAAGTATGTGTATATATATATTTATATATATACAGTATAAATATATATATGCATTATATATATACATATATATATATATATATATATATATATATATATATATATATATATATATACATATTTATATATATATATATATATACAATATATATATATATATATATATATATATATATATATATATATATATATATATATATATATATATATATATATATATATATACAAACAATAGACGACCTACTCTAAGAAGAGGTCCAGTGGCGGACGAAACTGTAGACCAATTCTACATATATAAAAAATCTTTTAATATTCCTTTATGTGGCCGACCATATATTAAGTTACCTTCGTGCTAAGGAAGATTACATATGTGATACTATACATTGTTTTCTGCTATTTATCTGTACTTGGGGAAACCTCACTTTATTCTCGAGTCTTAGAAAAAAGAATAAATAAATAAAGTAAATTCTCGAAGGATAGAAATATATGAAGATTGAAGCTTGAAAAAGGTGCTCCTTGGAAGTATCCTTTTTCCATATATAAGGGTTGGAGTGGCAATTTACATAGCATTGTTGTGATAGAATATGTACGAGATCTGCCCCCCCCCCCACACCTCTCTCTCTCTCTCTCTCTCTCTCTCTCTCTCTGAGGATACGATCGGCGTCAATGAACTGAGATGCCAGAAACCTCAATATCCATCAATCAATCTCTGGATACGAGAGCAAATTATTATTATTATTATTATTATTATTATTATTATTATTATTATTATTACTTGCTAAGCTACAACTCTAGTTGGAAAAGCAAAATACTATAAGCCCACGATTCCAACAAGGAAAATAGCCCAGTGAGGAAAGGAAACAAGGAAAAAATTTATATTTTAGAATAAATATCTCCTTTATAACTATAACAACTTTTACAAAACAATGGGAAGAGAAATTAGATAGAACAGTGTGCCCGAGTGTACCCTCAAGCAAGAGAACTCTAACCCAAGATAGTGGTAGACCATGGTACAGAGGCTATGGCACTACCCAAGAACAGAGAACAATGGTTTGATTTTGTAGTGTCCTCCTAGAAGAGCTGCTCACCCTAGCTAAAGAGTCTCTTCTACCCTTACCAAGAGGAAAGTAGCCACGGAACAATTACATTGCAGTAGTTAACCCCTTTGTGAAGAAGAATTGTTTGGTAATCTTAAGTGTTGTCAGGTGTATGAGGACAGAGGAGAATCTGTAAAAAAAAATATGCCAGAATACGCAGTGTATGTGTTGGCAAAGGGAAAGTGAATCGTAACCAGAGAGAAGGATCCAAGGTAGTACCGTCTGCCCAGTCAAAGAACCCCATAACTCTCTAGTAGTAGTATCTCAACGGGTGGCTAGAGTCCTGACTAACCTACTACCTATACTAGAGGATATTCTAATAACATGTAAGAAAAAGAAATAGATGGACATTATAGAAGCAGGGGAAGGGAGAGAAGACGATGGATTGACGAGCTAAGAAAGTTTACGGGTATAAACTGGCATAGAAATGCCATATAGAGACGGGAGTGGAGGGACATGTCTGAGGACTTTGTCCCGCATTGAACTAGCAACGGGTAATGATGATGATATACATATATAATGTCTGTGGACGCCTGTAAATATTATATATATATATATATATATATATATATATATATATATATATATATATATATATGCATATATATATATATATATATATATATATATATATATATATATATATATATATATATATATATATATATGCATATATATTATTATAATATATATATATATATATATATATATATATATATATATATATATATATATATATATATATGCATATATATTATTATAATATATATATATATATATATATATATATATATATATATATATATATATATATATATATATATATATATGTGTGTGTGTGTGTGTGTGTGTGCATGCATATGTGATTGCATGTATGAATACGTGTACGTACGTGTGAGTTTCTGTACGTGCATGTGTGCGTATGTGAACACATGTCCTCCTGTGTGGACCACATTCCCAAAATGCATTCTCTTAAACCCCAAAACCCTTAATCTAACAGCTTCTGCCATTTTTAATCCTGAATGAAAAGAATTAGTAATCATGAGGAGAGAGAGAGAGAGAGAGAGAGAGAGAGAGAGAGAGAGAGAGAGAGAGAGAGAGAGAGAGAGAGAAAGCGCTTTGAAGCGAGAGAGAGGTCTCCAAATGAGGAAAAAAAATCACGAGGGAAAATCACGGTTATTCCTCTCATAATGAGAATGAGGATCCAAATCCGATTTTGTTTGCTCTTTTTTCTTCTTCTTCTTCCTCTTCTTCTTTTCTTGATGGTCCATTTTTCCTCTTGGCAAATTGGAGAAGAAGATTTGTGTTCGCTCGCCTTCCTTAGTTGGTTTCAGTTTTCTCTGGCGTTTTCAGTCTTCATTTTACATTTTCGATCAAATATTCTTACCATTATTATTATTATTATTATTATTATTATTATTATTACTAGCCAAGCTACAACCCTAGATGGAAAAGCAAGATGCTATAAGCCCAAGGGCTCCAACAGGGAATTATTATTATTATTATTATTATTACTAGCCAAGCTACAACCCTAGTTGGAAAAGCAAGATGCTATAAGCCCAAGGGCTCCAACAGGGAATTATTATTATCATTATTATTATTACTTGCTAAGCTACAACCCTAGTTGGAAAAGCAAGATGCTATAAGCCCAAGGGTTCCAACAGGGAAAAATAGCCCAGTGAGGAAAGGAAATAAGGAAATAAATAAATGAGAATAAATTAACAATATATAATTCTAAAAACAGTAACAGCGTCATAACAGATATGTCCTATATAAACTATTATCAACGTCAAAAAATATATATGTCATATATAAACTATAAAAAGACTCATGTCAGCGGTTGGTTGCTTTTAAAGCTGGCTGTGTTTGTTTGTCCTCTGTTTGTTATTTTTGATCGATTGTTTTAATTCTATTTTGAATCCCAAAATCCCTCTCGATGCTCTATTGTCAAAGACAATAAATTTGCATCAGTTGTAACAGTGATTTTGCTGTGAAGTAATATTTTATTTGAACTCCAAACTTTCCTCACTGAGCTCTTTTCCCTGTTGGAGCCCCTGGGTTTATAGCATTCTGCTTTTCCAACTAAGGTTTTGGCTTAGAAAGTAATAATACATACATACATACATACATACATACATATACCAAGGCACTTCCCCCAATTTTTGGGGGGTAGCCGACACCAACAATGAAACAAAACAAAAAGGGGACCTCTACTCTCTACGTTCCTTCAGCCTAACCAGGGACTCAACCGAGTTCAGCTGCTACTGCTAGGGTGCCACAGCCCAACCTCCCACATTATCCACCACAGATGAAGCTTCATAATGCTGAGTCCCCTACTGCTGCTACCTCCGCGGTCATCTAAGGCACCGGAAGAAGCAGCAGGGCCTACTGGAACTGCGTCACAATCGCTCGCCATTCATTCCTATTTCTAGCACGCTCTCTTGCCTCTCTCACATCTATCCTCCTATCACCCAGAGCTTTCTTCACACCATCCATCCACCCAAACCTTGGCCTTCCTCTTGTACTTCTCCCATCAACTCTTGCATTCATCACCTTCTTTAGCAGACAACCATTTTCCATTCTCTCAACATGGCCAAACCACCTCAACACATTCATATCCACTCTAGCCGCTAACTCATTTCTTACACCCGTTCTCTCCCTGACCACTTTGTTCCTAACCCTATCTACTCGAGATACACCATCCATACTCCTTAGACACTTCATCTCAAACACATTCAATCTCTGTCTCTCCATCACTTTCATTCCCCACAACTCCGATCCATACATCACAGTTGGTACAATCACTTTCTCATATAGAACTCTCTTTACATTCATGCCCAACCCTCTATTTTTTACTACACCCTTAACTGCCCCCAACACTTTGCAACCTTCATTCACTCTCTGACGTACATCTGCTTCCACTCCACCATTTGCTGCAACAGACCCCAAGTACTTAAACTGATCCACCTCCTCAAGTAACTCTCCATTCAACATGACATTCAACCTTGCACCACCTTCCCTTCTCATACATCTCATAACCTTACTCTTACCCACATTAATTCTCAACTTCCTTCTCTCACACACACTTCCAAATTCTGTGACTAGTCGGTCAAGCTTCTCTTCTGTGTCTGCTAACAGTATAGTATCATCCGCAAACAACAACTGATTTACCTCCCATTCATGGTCATTCTCGCCTACCAGTTTTAATCCTCGTCCAAGCACTCGAGCATTCACCTCTCTCACCACTCCATCAACATACAAGTTAAACAACCACGGCGACATCACACATCCCTGTCTCAGCCCCACTCTCACCGGAAACCAATCACTCACTTCATTTCCTATTCTAACACATGCTTTACTACCTTTGTAGAAACTTTTCACTGCTTGCAACAACCTTCCACCAACTCCATATAACCTCATCACATTCCACATTGCTTCCCTATCAACTCTATCATATGCTTTCTCCAGATCCATAAACGCAACATACACCTCCTTACCTTTTGCTAAATATTTCTCGCATATCTGCCTAACTGTAAAAATCTAATTCATACAACCCCTACCTCTTCTAAAACCACCCTGTACTTCCAAGATTGCATTCTCTGTTTTTCCTTAATCCTATTAATCAACACTCTACCATACACTTTTCCAACTACACTCAACAAACTAATACCTCTTGAATTACAACATTCATGCACATCTCCCTTACCCTTATTATAAACAGTATATACATAGTCAGTAGGTGGTCCTAAATCCTCTCATATAACTAACGTCGGTAAACAGAGAGAGAGAGAGAGAGAGAGAGAGAGAGAGAGAGAGAGAGAGAGAGAGAGAGAGAGAGAGAGAGAGAGCATGTCTTGGTGCGAACAAAAGTCTTATTAGTAATATGGGCCATAGATGCAACTGTAAGACGGGAAACTGAAAACAATTGTATTTCGAAATTTTATCGACTCTGATGTCATAAGATCCGTCATCTTTCATAAATCTAGGTGAGCGAAATTGATTAAATATTCAGAAAAAAATATGTTCATAGAAGAACAAAGTAGGGGAAATAATCTAAATAGGTTTGTGTTTACAACAAAGTAGGACAAATAATCTGAAAAAAATCTGTTTATAGAAGAACAAAGCAGGCCATATAATAAAAAAAAAGGCTTTTGTATATGAGAACAAAGCAGGACGAATAATCTGAAAAAGGCTGGGTATTGGAGAACAAACATTGCGAATAATTTGAAAAAAGATTATATAGGAAAACGAGTACGAGCAAAAAAAATCAGAAAAAATGTGTATACGAAAAAAGGCATGATCTGAAGCACTCTGTACATAAGTGAACAAAGCAAGGCAAATAATCTGAAAATAAAATTAAGTGTATAAGCGAACAAATCAAGGCAAAAATGAATTAATCCTTACAATAAAAAAGAATTTTTACAGTAGGTTATCCTTGTATTGTCAGGTGTATAAGGACAGAGGAGAACGTGTGTAGAATATTCCAGACTATTCGGTGTATGGATAAACAAAGAAAAAATGAGCCGTAGCCAGAGAGGGATCCAATTTAAATGTAACGTTATTTGCCTAGTTATATGACCCAATAACTCCAATGTGATTCCCGTTTTTTTTTTTTTTTTTGGCTTCATGAACTAATGGACCGACAAATTCCATTCTCAGAAATGATAATCCCTGAAACATCATTTTCTCAATTAGCTGATGGAAGTTTTTCCTCCCTCGTTATTAATTAGGGTCTATTAATGTGTCAGAATGTTTCATTAATTATTTCTCTTTACCCTCACATCAGCCTCGTGACTCACTCGTCTGGGTGTTTGAAATACACCAAAAAGTAGATATCCGTTTTCACTTTATATAAGTCTTTTATTTAGTTACTGATCGTGTTTTGTCTCTTCATATAAAATCATAACAACAAAATGTTTTTTAAGTTTTTTTATAATTTTGAAATAATTCGCACAGGTTTGTGGTACCTTATCGTATTACAGGTTCCTAGTACACATGCTATTAATCGTGTACGGTTATTATTACTATTATTATTATTAATTGCTAAGCTACAACCCTAGTTGGAAAAACAAGATGCTATAAGCCCAGGGACCCCAAAAAGGAAAAATAGCCCAGTGAGGAAAGGAAACAAGGGAAAATAAAATATCTCAAGAGCAGTAAGATATTAAATGTTAAAACCATTAATTAATTGCTAAGCTAAAACCCTAGTTGAAAAAGCAAGATGCTATAAGCCCAGGGGCCCCAACAGGGAAAATAGCCCAGTAAGGAAAGGAAACAAGGAAAAAATATTTCATGAGCATTAAGATATTAAATGTTAAAAACATTAATTAATTGCTAAGCTAAAACCCTAGTTGGAAAAGCAAGATGCTATAAGCCCAGGGGCCCCAACAGGGAAAATATCCCAGTGAGGAAAGGAAACAAGGGAAAATAAAATATCTCAAGAGGAGTAAGATATTAATGTTTAAACCATTAATTAATTGCTAAGCTACAACCCTAGTTGGACAAGCAAGATGCTATAAGCCCAGGGGCTCCAACAGGGAAAATAGCCCTGTGAGGAAAGGAGACAAGGGAAAATAAAATATCTCAAGAGCAGTAGGATATTAAATGTTTAAACCATTAATTAGGATAATTGCTAAGCTACAACCCTAGTTGGACAAGCAAGATGCTATAAGCCCAGGGCCTCCAACAGGGAAAATATCCCAGTGAGGAAAGGAAACAAGGGAAAATAAAATATCTCAAGAGCAGTAAGATATTAAATGTTTAAACCATTAATTAATTGCTAAGCTAAAACCCTAGTTGGAAAAGCAAGATGCTATAAGCCCAGGGGCCCCAACAGGGAAAATATCCCAGTGAGGAAAGGAAACAAGGGAAAATAAAATATCTCAAGAGGAGTAAGATATTAAATGTTAAAACCATTAATTAATTGCTAAGCTACAACCATAGTTGGAAAAGCAGGTTAGGGCCCCAACAGCGAAAATAGCCCAGTGAGGAAAGGAAACAAGGTAATATATATTAACATATCTCAAGAGCAGTAGGATATTAAATGTTTAAACCATTAATTAATTGCTAAGCTACAACCCTATTTGGAAAAGCAAGATGCTATAAGCCCATGGGCCCCAACAGGGAAAATAACCCAGTGAGAAAAGGAAACAAGGGAATATAATATATTTCAGGAGCAGAAAGATATTAAATATTAAAACCATTGATTAAAATGAACAAGTACATACTATTAAGTAAACAAACATTATAAGCCATAGAGTGCATGCTTAGGATTCTATGAAAATTTGCTCATTATTCAACTAGAGGGGTAACTGGCACGTCAATTACCATACAGAGCGTTGTTTTATTAATCAATCCTTCTATTTCACTGATTACAAAAGACATATTTTTTAAAAGAGAAAAATTTCGACCATTTCAAAATGATTATCTTTAAACAAAAGCCTTCCAGTGACTAAATACTTCCACGATCGCGCTCATTTTTCCAACATTCCAACAACCGACTCATAATTTTCCCTTTTGCTATTGACTGCTTTCATACTGACACAGAGTTTGTAAAAAAAAAAAAAAAAAAAAAAAAAAAAAAAAAAAAAAAAAAAAAAAATCATGTATACGAAAAAAAAAATATCCTGGTACAAAAAAATTCCTGAATACGACAAAAAAAAAATCATGAAAAATGAAAAATCCTGAATACAAAAAAGCGCTTGAGCGTGAGAAACTTAATAACAGAATAGGAGAACGTCCAATAATAAAACAGATGTGTTTGCACGATTAGTTCCACGGGCGGTGCATCATGTATCGATGGGCGCTTTTCGTTTACTGTTCATTTGGGCCGATTCCAGCCGGTTTAATCGAGTCAGTGCTGCGTCAGTCAACGAAGTTAGTAGGTCAAGGATTTTTCAACTGTGCGTCTGTCTCTATTCCAGTCTGTGTCACTCAACGAAGTTAGTAGGTCAAGTATTTTTCAACTGTTCGTCTGTCTCTATTCCAGTCTGTGTCATTCAACGAAGTTAGTAGGTCAAGTATTTTTGGCTGTTCGTCTGTCTCTATTCCTGTCTGTGTCAGTCAACGAAGTTAGTAGGTCAAGTATTTTTCAACTGTTCGTCTGTCTCTATTCCAGTCTGTGTCAGTCAACGAAGTTAGTAGGTCAAGTATTTTTCAACTGTTCGTCTGTCTCTATTCCAGTCTGCGTCAGTCAACAAAGTTTGTAGGCCAAGTATTTTTCGACTGTTCGTCTGTCTCTATTCCAGTCTGTGTCATTCAACGAAGTTAGTAGGTCAAGTATTTTTCGACTGTTCGTCTGTCTCTATTCCAGTCTGTCTGTGTCATTCAACGAAGTTAGTAGGCCAAGAATATTTGACTGTTCGTCTGTCTCTATTCCAGTCTGTGTCAATCAACGAAGTTAGTAGGTCAAGTATTTTTCAACTATGTGTCTGTCTTTATTCCAGTCTGTGTCATTCAACAAAGTTAGTAGGTCAAGTATTTTTCAACTATGTGTCTGTCTTTATTCCAGTCTGTGTCATTCAACGAAGTTAGTAGGTCAAGTATTTTTCAACTATGTGTCTGTCTTTATTCCAGTCTGTGTCATTCAACAAAGTTAGTAGGTCAAGTATTTTTCAACTGTGTGTCTGTCTTTATTCCAGTCTGTGTCATTCAACGAAGTTGGTAGGTCAAGAATTTTTCAACTGTTCGTCTGTCTCTATTCCAGTCTGTGTCAGTCAACGAAGTTAGTAGGTCAAGTATTTTTCAACTGTGCGTCTATCTCTATTCCAGTCTGTCTGTGTCATTCAACGAAGTTAGTAGGCCAAGAATATTTGACCGTTCGTGTCTCTATTCCAGTCTGTGTCATTCAACGAAGTTAGTAGATCAAGTATTTTTCAACTGTGCGTCTGTCTCTATTCCAGTCTATCTGTGTCATTCAACGAAGTTAGCAGGCCAAGAATATTTGACCGTTCGTCTGTCTCTATTCCAGTCTGTGTCATTCAACGAAGTTAGTAGGTCAAGTATTTTTCGACTGTTCGTCTGTCTCTATTCCAGTCTGTCTGTGTCATTCAACAAAGTTAGTAGGCCAAGAATATTTGACCGTTCGTCTGTCTCTATTCCAGTCTGTGTCATTCAACGAAGTTAGTAGATCAAGTATTTTTCAACTGTGCGTCTGTCTCTATTCCAGTCTATCTGTGTCATTCAACGAAGTTAGTAGGCCAAGAATATTTGACCGTTCGTCTGTCTCTATTCCAGTCTGTGTCATTCAACGAAGTTAGTAGGTCAAGTATTTTTCAACTGTGCGTCTATCTCTATTCCAGTCTGTCTGTGTCATTCAACGTAGTTAGTAGGCCAAGAATATTTGACTGTTCGTCTGTCTCTATTCCAGTCTGTGTCATTCAACGAAGTTAGTAGGCCAAGTAGTTTCAACAGTTCGTCTGTCTTTATTCCAGTCTGTGTCATTCAACGAAATTATTAGGTCATGTATTTTTCAACTGTTCGACTGTCACTATTCCAGTCTGTGTCATTCAACGAAGTTAGTAGGTCAAGTATTTTTCAACTATTCGTCTG
>NC_090739.1:125268806-125281306 GCF_036898095.1 Palaemon carinicauda
TTCGAAAGAAACGGTCGTTTTACTATAGAAAAAAAAAAGTTTTTCAGTAGGAAAGTTTTCCCCGTCCATTACTATAATAAAACCAGGTCAGATATTTTTTTTTTTTTGTTCTGAATTCTAACGCTTCGTCGTTCATTAATCAAAATTCTAAATCATAAAAATATAAATTACATTAAAATATAGTTTTAACACTCACCACGTAATAGTCCTGGCATCTATTTCTTTCTTGCATTCTCGGTCCCATGTCCGTGTCAAATCTTCGTATCCAAGGGGAGTCGGTTGAAAAGTGGACATTGTAAACCAAGGGGATTCGGTTGAAAAGGGGCCATTGTAAACCAAGGGGAGTTGGTTGAAAAGTGGCCATTGTAAACCAAGGGGAGTCGGTTGAAAAGTGGCCATTGTAAAGTAAGGGGAGTCAGTTGAAAAGTGGCCATTGTAAACTAAGGGGAGTCAGTTGAAAAGTGGCCATTGTAAACCAAGGGGATTCGGTTGAAAAGGGGCCATTGTAAACCAAGGGGAGTTGGTTGAAAAGTGGCCATTGTAAACCAAGGGGAGTCGGTTGAAAAGTGGCCATTGTAAACTAAGGGGAGTCAGTTGAAAAAGTGGCCATTGTAAACTAAGGGGAGTCAGTTGAAAAGTGGCCATTGCAAACCAAGGGGAGTCGGTTGAAAAGTGGCCATTGCAAACCAAGAGGAGTCGGTTGAAAAGTGGCCATTGTAAACTAAGGGGAGTCAGTTGAAAAGTGGCCATTGTAAACTAAGGGGAGTCGGTTGAAAAGTGGCCATTGTATACCAAGGGGATTTGGTTGAAAAGTGGCTATTGTACCATAAGAGGAGTCGGTTGAAAAGTGGCCATTGTAAACCAAGGGGAGTCGGTTGAAAAGTGGCCATTGTAAATCAAGGGGAGTCGGTTGAAAAGTGGCCATTGTAAACTAAGGGGAGTTGGTTGAAAAGTGGCCATTGTAAACTAAGAGGAGTCGGTTGAAAAGTGGCCATTGTAAACTAAGGGGAGTCGGTTGAAAAGTGGCCATTGTAAACTAAGAGGAGTCGGTTGAAAAGTGGCCATTGTAAACTAAGGGGAGTCGGTTGAAAAGTGGCCATTGTAAACCAAGGGGAGTCGGTTGAAAAGTGGCCATTGTAAACTAAGGGGAGTCGGTTGAAAAGTGGCCATTGTATACCAAGGGGATTTGGTTGAAAAGTGGCTATTGTACCATAAGAGGAGTCGGTTGAAAAGTGGCCATTGTAAACCAAGGGGAGTCGGTTGAAAAGTGGCCATTGTAAATCAAGGGGAGTCGGTTGAAAAGTGGCCATTGTAAACTAAGGGGAGTTGGTTGAAAAGTGGACATTGTAAACTAAGGGGAGTCGGTTGAAAAGTGGCCATTGTAAACTAAGGGGAGTCGGTTGAAAAGTGGCCATTGTAAACTAAGGGGAGTCGGTTGAAAAGTGGCCATTGTATACCAAGGGGATTTGGTTGAAAAGTGGCTATTGTACCATAAGAGGAGTCGGTTGAAAAGTGGCCATTGTAAACCAAGGGGAGTCGGTTGAAAAGTGGCCATTGTAAATCAAGGGGAGTCGGTTGAAAAGTGGCCATTGTAAACTAAGGGGAGTTGGTTGAAAAGTGGCCATTGTAAACTAAGGGGAGTCGGTTGAAAAGTGGCCATTGTAAACTAAGGGGAGTTGGTTGAAAAGTGGCCATTGTAAACTAAGGGGAGTCGGTTGAAAAGTGGCCATTGTAAACTAAGGGGAGTCGGTTGAAAAGTGGCCATTGTAAACTAAGGGGAGTTGGTTGAAAAGTGGCCATTGTAAACTAAGGGGAGTTGGTTGAAAAGTGGCCATTGTAAACTAAGAGGAGTCGGTTGAAAAGTGGCCATTGTAAACTACGAGGAGTCGGTTGAAAAGTGGCCATTGTAAACTAAGGGGAGTTGGTTGAAAAGTGGCCATTGTAAACTAAGGGGAGTTGGTTGAAAAGTGGCCATTGTAAACTAAGAGGAGTCGGTTGAAAAGTGGCCATTGTAAACTACGAGGAGTCGGTTGAAAAGTGGCCATTGTAAACTAAGGGGAGTTGGTTGAAAAGTGGCCATTGTAAACTAAGGGGAGTTGGTTGAAAAGTGGCCATTGTAAACTAAGAGGAGTCGGTTGAAAAGTGGCCATTGTAAACTACGAGGAGTCGGTTGAAAAGTGGCCACTGTAAACCAAGGCGAAGAGTGGCCATTGCAAACCAAGGGAAGCCGGTTGAAAAGTGGTCATTGTAAACCAAGGGAAGTCGGTTGAAAAGAGGCCATTATTAAGAGGTCTTGAAGCCGGCTCACTTTATTTCTCTCCCCTTTGCCAAGTTAGTGGCACGAATACTTGCATAACTAACACGTGTTGGAATTGCAATAACACTTCACTTTCATCACGACGATAAATGAATGTTATAGTTAGTTATATACATACAAAACTAAATAAAGGGAAAGACAGTAACACTAACCACTCGATAATAAGTTTATACTGACGCTATCTTTTTATTTTGGCTCCCTGCAAGGCAGGTTGATACTCTTCGTGCCAATGCCAGACGTACGAGTAATTTCAAAGTTAATGAATAATTACTTGAAAGACAGGTAAAGTAACAGATGCATATAAAATATAATAGTCCGATACGATATCGTTGCAGCTCAGACCATTATTTAGGCAAATCGATTTCAAATGGCTATAAAGTATATCTGTTGTTTCTGAAGCCTTTGCAGTACAACGTGTTAGCATGGAAGATACGATAGCGGAGGTCGTTGCCATATACTGTACCTGAGTGATGCTCGATGTTTTATACCCTTTTTTCTATTTAGTTGATATTTTGAATTAGATGAGAGAGCAAAATTCAATGTAACTTCAAGTCTCATAGTCTTTGATGAATAAAAAAAGTCGACAGACCCGAGGAAAACCTTTTATTCCAATCAGAGCATGCGCTGGAATAAGCCAAAATCAAGCAGGAGAAGGAGGCTAATGGAGTAATGGTTAATATATAATTTTTCGTAGATGGAAACTATTAACATGGCTATTTAATAGAGCAAGTTGGAAGGATCACAATGATGAATCTACGAAGGTAATTAAAATAGGAAAATATGATTTACGTAGCACAATTCAAAGAAGAAATCGCAATTAAAAAAGTAATCTCGTCCAACTCCGAATTATTTTTTAAGATGAGATTACTTTTTTTTTTAATATGGCTCCCATCTCGTGACTGGTTCTAGCCTATGATAACCTCTATAATAACGTAGTCGTAAGTATCGTACTATCGCACGTTTCCTCACTCCAGGAGTATCGTAACAATAACATGTCTGTGATATTGCTCATACGCCGGGCAGTGCTACACCTTTGGCGCCAAAGGTGTAGCACTACCTTGCAGCAGGCGGGAACAGGGTTGCCAGTTTGGCCTTTTTTCCGGCCAAAAAAAAACTCAAATTTGACCTTTTGTATTTAAATAGGTTGGCCTTTAGTAATATGAAAAAAGCCGAGCCTTAAATACTATATTTTTGACCCTTTTCTATTCATGGGTTGACCTTTTAAAGCCTCTGTTGATTAGAAATTGACCTTTTCTCATTTAGAAAACCTGGCAACCCTAGGTTGGAAATCGGAAGGAGACCCAGTGTTGCCAGATACGTTGATTTATCTCTTGATTTTGGAATTTTTGTTGTGTTATAGTGATATTCTGTACAAAAATGAGCAAACCTTTATATCGTTGCAATTAGTTTGCTTGAGCTTATATGAAGTATATGGAGGAACTTCTATATTAGTAAAGCCTACATAATCAAGAGAGAAGAGAATATATTTTTGTGTTATGGGGATATTCTGTACAAAATTCTATGAAGAAACAAAAAAAGTGAAAACATTTATATCGTTGCAATTAGTTTGCTTAAGCTTATATGAAGTATATTGAGTAATTTCTATATTAGTAAAGCCTACTTAATCAAGACAGAAGAGAATATATTCATAGATAAGGGGATTTTTAGGTTGTTTTGGAGATTTTTATACTATCCCATCTGGCAACACTGTTATCATGCCAGTAACGAAGTTAAAACCGAAGTGTCGTCTCGTTATTTACAGTTTTTTTGAGTGTCCACAACTAAATATAACATTCATATGTCGTCGTGTTATAAGTGAAGTGTTATCAAAGTTCCAAAACGTGTTAGTTATGCAAATATTCGTACGACCAACTTAGCAAAGAGGAGAGAAATAATGTGAGCTAGATGACAAGACCTCGTTTACAATGGCTACTTGTCAACCGGTTTCCCTTGGATACGAAAAGATTTTACATTTATTATGGTACCGAGAATGCAAGAAGAAGGAAATAGATGTCAGGACTATTCCGTGGTGAGTGTTAAAACTATATTTCAATGTAATTTTAATTTTTATGACTTAGAATTTTTATTAATGAACGACGAAGCGTTAGAATTTGGAACCAAAATCTTACCTGGTTTTATTATAGTTACGGACGGGGAAAATTTACCTACTAAAAACGACTTATTTTTCTATAAAAACTCCTGTTTCCTTCGAAAATGACACTTAGTTTTATTGCAAATGTACTTAATGATATATACATACACACACACACACACACACACACACACACATATATATATATATATATATATATATATATATATATATATATTATATATATATATATATATATATATATATATATATATATATATACAGACACTAGTAGCAAACGTCATCCTTGCTGTAATGAATGGTCTATTCAATTTCATATAATTGACGAATATTTCATATAGTAATTTTTAAATGCTATTACGAGTTTTTTTTTTTTTTTAGAGTTTTCCCTACTTGCTTTTGTTATTTCATATAATCACTAGTTATTTCTAGATGTATCTAGTTGATTTTTAAAAAAAAATATATATATATATATATTTCAACTTAAACGCGTTACTTCATTGAATCGCTTTATTTCATTTTAATTTGCTCTGTTATGGTTTAGAATTTTGATTAATAAACGATGAATCGTCTGGGAATTAAAAATAAATAATAATAATAACAAATCTTACCTCTACACCTGTTTTTTTTTGTTTCGTTTTTTTTTTTTTTTTTTTACTTCTATCAGAGGAGACTCATTTTTATATCAATATTAAAATCTTACCTTTACACCTGTTTTTGTTTCGTGTGTTTTTTTTTTTTTTTTTTTTTACTTTTATCAGTGAAGACTTTCATTTTTATTTCAATATTAAAAGTAAATATACCGTTGACAATAGGAAAAGATGGTAATATTTTGGATTAGTTTATAATTCCGTTAAAAAAATCAGAACAAATATATATACTCATAAAGTTATTTTCTAATTTCGTGTTTTTTTAACTTTATTTATATATCAATATTAAAAGTAAATATACCGTTGACAATAGGAAAAGGTTGTAATATTTTGGATTAGTTTATAATTCCGTTAAAGAAAGAGGAATCTTGCGAAATCAGAACAAATAAATATACTCTTTAAGCTATTTTCTCTATTTCCTGTTTTTCTAACTTCAGACTGTAAAATCGTCATTGCTTACAGGTCAATTTTAAAAGTAAATATACAGTTTAAAAGAAAAAAAAAAGACAGATTTCATTTAAAGAGAGATTACTGATTATTTCAAAACTAGAAAGATAAAAAAATATATATTTATTATTTTGAATTTGTTTTATAGATAATCTTGAAGAACACATTGTTACTCTTAAGATAAACTCAAGTTTCACTGGAATAGCTTCAGTAATAATGGACGGGGTCGATTTTGGATTTTCTTTTTTCTTTTTCGACAATAGAATTAAAGTAAAAATATCAGATTGCTTAAAATTTTACCGTAAAGACCTCGTGTGTGTGTGTATATATATATATATATATATATATATATATATATATATATATATATATATATATATATACATAAATATATATATATATATATATATATATATATATATATATATATATATATATATATATATATATATATATATACTGTATATATATACAATATTTATATGTATATATAAATCCAATATATATATATATATATATATATATATAATATATATATATATATATATATATATATATATATATATATATATATAAATATATATATATATATATATATATATATATATATATATATATATATATATATATATATATATACTGTATATATATAACATTAGAATATCATTATATTCAAATCTGGTGATATATCGTGTGGTTTTATGGTCGGCGTTGGGAAGCGAGAGTAGATATTCATGGAGGTAGTTTAAAGCTAAATGGAAAAGTTTATTTTATATTCTTCTCTCAAGGGGTTAACTACAGCACTGTAATTGGTCAGTGGCTACTTTCCTCGTGGTAAGGGTATAAGAGATTCTTTAGCTATGGTAAGCAGCTCTGCTAGGAGAAGGACACGCCAAAATCAAACCATTGTTCCCTATTCTTGGGTAGTGCCATAGCCTCTGTACCGTGGTCTTTCACTGTCTTGGGTTAGAGTTCTCTTGCTTGAGGGTACACTTGGGCACACTATTCTATCTAATCTGTCTTCTTGTTTTGTTAAAGTTTTTATAGTTTATATAGGAGATATTTATTTAATGTTACTGTTCTTAAAATATTTAATTTTCCTTGTTTCCTTTGCTCACTGTGCTATTTTCCCTGCTGGAGCCCTTGTGCTTATAGCATCCTGCTTTCCCAACTAGGGTTGTAGCTTAGCAAGTAATAATAATGATAATAATGATAATAATAATGATAATAATAATAATATGGTACTATGTGCAATAGTCGGAGACCGTTGCAATGCTCGTGTATATCATCACGCGGAAACACTAATTCTCTCTCTCTCTCTCTCTCTCTCTCTCTCTCTCTCTCTCTCTCTCTCTCTCTCTCTCTCTCTCTCTCTCTCTCTCTCTCTCTCTCTTATGCAAACTTTAAACACATGGATGCGGAGTTGCGCACACACGCACATTATATACATACATAGGCGTATATTATTTTACCTTATTTATTTAACTGATGTTTTGTCCTTGTTTTGTTCATACAAATCTTACAATTCAGTAGGAAAATCTAAACCAATTCATGTAAGAATAATAATAATAATAATAATAATCGGGTCGCTGTAGTGATGATCGGCAAAATCTCTAAGGAGAGATAGAGATAGAGAGGAAAGAAATAAATTCTCTTATGTTCTCACAGGGAAACTATTTTTCTAGGTTCACGAGAAAATTTTGAGATTAAAGATATATATATATATTTTTTTTCCAAGAATTCTATATTTTCCTCACGTAGAAAAAAAATCGAGAAAAATGTTTGGAAAAAGTTTGTGGCCAGTTTTGGGGGGGAAATCTTTGTTGATATTTTGAAAATAAAGGAACAAGGACATAACGAAATCAGTGGGGTGAATTGATTTATATACATAGGCCTACATGCATAGACACAATATATACTGTATATAGACCTATATATATATATATATATATATATATATATATATATATATATATATATATATATATATATATATATATATTTATACATATTTACACACACACACACACACACACACACATATATATATATATATATATATATATATATATATATATATATATATATATATAAATTTGATATACATACATACATACACACACACACGCCAACGACAGCAACAACATCAAAAATACACACATTATATATATATATATATATATATATATATATATATATATATATATATATATAATGTGCGTATGTATATATATATATATATAAGTATAATGTATATATACATATATATACATACATACAAACACATAAACACACACTCACGCGCGCGCCATCAACACCAACAAATACAGCCGTTTCTAATCCACTGCAGGACAGAGGTCTCAGAAATGTCATTTCGTGCCCTTGGGGTGGCCAGTTTTCATCACCTCGCCACGGTAGTCACTGCGGATGGGTGATGGTAGAAGATATTTGTCCGATCGCTTACAGCAAACCCTTCCACCACGTTAAGGTATCCCCGGTCAGAAATAGGTATATATATATATATATATATATATATATATATATATATATATATATATATATATATATATATATATATATATATATAGATATATATATATATATATATATATATATATATATATATATATATATATATATATATATCTATATATATATATATATATATATATACATGTATATATATGCTGTATATCAAAAGCCAGTAAGAAATATATACTTTAGTAACTAGCGCTTTCGTGCATACTAACACACACTTCTTTAGTGTACATTATGTATAGATTATATATATATATATATATATATATATATATATATATATATATATATATATATATATATATATATATATATATATATATTACTCCGTTTTTTTCTGTAATGTATATAATAAATTGTATCCAATATTTTAATATCCGTTTCTATTGAACAGTGTTTGGTTATTATCTTGATCTTCATCAGACATCCATATGAAAAGTACACATTTGAGTGAACCCCTTTTTTTAAGCAGTGTAATTTCAGAAATAGTCCTATAGGCCTAGTCATATAAACCTAAGAATATGGTTTTTTTTTTTATAATGATACTGTGCGTAAACTTGAGCTGTTGCATTGCTGTAACTCCCCTTTTTTTCACAAATTTGTCTTTACATGAAGTAGATAGGTATGTAAATAATTATTAAATGTATATATATATATATATATATATATATATATATATATATATATATATATATATATATGTGTGTGTGTGTGTGTGTGTGTGTTTACATACATATATATGTGTATATATAATATATATACAGTATATACACATAAAGTACCGTATATGCACGCACTCAAACATATATATATATATATATATATATATATATATATATATATATATATATATATATATATATATATATATATATATATATATATATATATATATATATTCTGTATATATATAACATATATATATATACTGTATATATATAACATATATATATATATATATACATATATATATATTTATATATTATATATATGTATATATACATGTATATATAGTATATAGATGCAAACATATATGTGTGTGTGTGCACGCGCGTGCGTGCGTGTATGTGCGTGTGCGCGCTCAAGAACGCACACACAGGCGGAAAGGATACATATTTTGGAAATAGCTAGCCAGGAGAACTATATCGGAGAATGAAGACCCAAACAGAATAGGGAATAAGGTCACGAAACATCTCCATAAAGTTCTGCATTTGAAGTCATTCTGAATCCAAGACAAACGGACCCTGTTCCTGGTTCCTTGGCTCCGCCCTGACCTTTATCGTGGCCATTAGAGCTTTAGGATTTCCCCAGGACCCATGGGATACCCAATGGACCATCGGGGAGCGTTAGGAGATCGGGGTAGAAAAATGAGGGGAATTTTTCCTATAGGGAAGGACAAATGAGGACACCTCTCTGGTGATCTTTCAGTAATGTTTCTCTGCATAAAGATTACCATTCATTTTATTGATGCCTGAAGATGGTATGTGGGCGAGATTGTTAGTTGTTGTTGTTGTTATTATTATTATTATTATTGTTGTTGTTGTTGTTTTAGCTGTTTTTTGTTTTGTTGTTGTTGTTTTTGCTGTTGTTGTTCTTGTTAATATCCTTAATCTTATTTCTATTCATATATCTATAAGAAGAATTATAAATTTATCCTTTTAAGCTATTATTATTATTATTATTATTATTATTATTCTTAATATTATTATTATTATTATTATTATTATTATTATTATTATTATTATTATTATTATCAATATTCCTATTATTATTATTATTATTATTATTATTATTATTATTATTATTATTATTATTATTGTTATTGTTATTTCTATTATCATCATTATTCCTATATTATTATTATTATTATTATTATTATTATTATTATTATTAGGACTATTATTACCAATAGAAAAGAAGTATGTCAAAATTACAATAAATAATAAGACGTACTTTCACAGAAACTAAGGGTAATAATAAAATTATAAGGATGGCATAGTGTAAGCTCAAGGCATTTAGAAATTTAGGCCTAATTCACTTCAATGGTTAAGTAAATATTCCTTTTTCCAGTATTTTCACTTTTGACCTTTGCAAACAAAACGCAGAAATCAACAATATTAATATTAATATCAATTGAATTTCACCACTGATGGAATAAATAAATCTCTTATTATTATTATCATTATTATTATTATTATTATTATTATTATTATTATTATTATTATTATTATTATTATTATTTTATTATTAATTTTATTATTTTATTATTCTTATTGTTATTATTATTATTATTATTATTATTATTATTATTATGATTATTATTATTTGTATTAGTATTATTATTTTTACTATTTTTATTATTTTATTATTATTATTATGATTATTTTTATTATTATTATTATTATTTTTATTATTATTATTATTATTATTATTATTATTATTATTATTATTATTATTATCATCATTATTGAAATTTTTATTATTATTGTTATTATTATTAATATTATTATTATTATTATTATTATTATTATTATTATTATAATTAAAATTACTATTATAATTAAAATTATTATTATTATTATTATTACTAATAGACAAGCTATAACCCTAGTTGGAAAAGCAAAATGCTATAAGCTCAAGGGCTCCAATAGGGAAAAATAGCCCAGTGAGGAAAGGAAATAAGGAAATAAATAAATGGTGAGAACAAATTAACAATAATTCATTCTAAAACAGTTACAACGTCAAAATAGATATGTCCTATATAAACTATTAACAACGTCAAAAACAGATATATCATATATAAACTATAAGAAGACTCATGTCAGCCTGGTCAACATAAAAACATTTTCTCCAACTTTGAACTTTTACTTTTCGTCAAATAAATATCCTTTTGAAATATTATTATTATTATTATTATTATTATTATTATTATTATTATTATTATTATTATTATTATTATTATTGTTATTATTATTATTATTATTATTATTATTATTATTATTATTATTATTATTATTGTTAGTGTTGTTATTATCTCTCCTCTCTCTGTCCTCTCCTCTCCTCTCCTCTCTCCTCTCCTCTCTCTACTCTCTCCTCTCCTCTCCTCTCCTCGCTCCTCTCTCCTCTCCTATCCTTGCTCCTCTCTCTCTCTCCTCTCCTCGCTCCTCTCTCCTCTCCTCTCCTAGCTCCTCTCTCCTCTCCTCGCTCCTCTCTCCTCTCCTATCCTTGCTCCTCTCTCCTCTCCTCTCCTAGCTCCTCTCTCCTCTCCTCGCTCCTCTCTCCTCTCCTATCCTCGCTCCTCTCTCCTCTCCTCTCCTAGCTCCTCTCTCCTCTCCTCGCTCCTCTCTCCTCTCCTCTCCTCGCTCCTCTCTCCTCTCCTCTCCTAGCTCCTCTCTCCTCTCCTCGCTCCTCTCTCCTCTCCTATCCTTGCTCCTCTCTCCTCTCCTCTCCTAGCTCCTCTCTCCTCTCCTCGCTCCTCTCCTATCCTCGCTCCTCTCTCTCTCCTCGCTCCTCTCTCCTCTCCTCTCTCAACCCATTGCAAAACTATTCATTTCATTGGAATCGAATAAAGATTGAATCTTATTATTCAAGATTCTCATAATATCAATTTAATGAAAAGTTATATTTATTTGCCTCGTTATTTCTTGAACATTGAACGAACAATTAAAACAACAAATTCTTTAATGTCCTCTTTCAAGCATTGCATATTTTATAATATCGAATTTTTATATCTCTCAACGATTAACTATTAATGATAAAAATAAAGGAAATATCGTTTAATGAATGTGAATTGGAAATAGATTTTGACGTTACCTAATGTGAATTCATTATTCTGAAAAGCTAGTTAAATATGATTTATTTTTCTTATTGCTATAACACCATATGATATATCGCTTTTATGAATAATTAAGTTGAATTATATCAATGAAAACTCAATAAGAACCTTTAATTTTTGAGTAATTTTTTGTAACGCAAGGTCTGTAAAGACAAATCATAAATTCACAACATTATACCACAGCGAAATATTACTCAAATAGATATTAATAATGAATAATATATGGATTGTATAAACTTCAGCACCGAATGTAAATGGACGGTGAGCAAATAAATGAATTAATCTATAAATTAACTTGTAACATAATTGTTTTGGCGAAAGCTTTTAAGGAAGGTAATGTTATTAACACATCAAACACGTGCGGTCAATTCTCTCTCTCTCTCTCTCTCTCTCTCTCTCTCTCTCTCTCTCTCTCTCTCTCTCTCTCTCTCTCTCTCTCTCTCTCTCTCTAATGATAACGTTGTAAACTAAATTCTCGCTATCTCATTTGTAGAACAATTTATAATTGTATATGTACATGTACACATATGCCCATATGTGCACAATTCTATATGTACTGTACTGTATATATTAACTATATATATATATATATATATATAT
>NC_090739.1:125286306-125288806 GCF_036898095.1 Palaemon carinicauda
CATCCATTTGGTTAGGAGAAAACGTTTGTCCCATTTAAACAGCAATACTGATAATACAATATCAAAAGGTACATCTAGTGATCATATCATCCATTTGGTTAGGAGAAAACGTTTGTCCCATTTAAACAGCAATACTGATTATATAATATCAAATGGTACATCTAGTGTTCTTATCATCCATTTGGTTAGGAGAAAACGTTTGTCCTATTTAAACAGCAATACTGATAATACAATATCAAAAGGTACATCTAGTGATCATATCATCCATTTGGTTAGGAGAAAACGTTTGTCCCATTTAAACAGCAATACTGATAATACAATATCAAAAGGTACATCTAGTGATCATATCATCCATTTGGTTAGGAGAAAACGTTTGTCCTATTTAAACAGCAATACTGATTATATAATATCAAATGGTACATCTAGTGATCATATCATCCATTTGGTTAGGAGAAAACGTTTGTCCCATTTAAACAGCAATACTGATTTTACCATATCAAATGGTACATCTAGTGATCATATCATCCATTTGGTTAGGAGAAAACGTTTGTCCGATTTAAACAGCAATACTGATTATATAATATCAAATGGTACATCTAGTGATCATATCATCCATTTGGTTAGGAGAAAACGTTTGTCCCATTTAAACAGCAATACTGATAATACAATATCAAAAGGTACATCTAGTGATCATATCATCCATTTGGTTAGGAGAAAACGTTTGTCCTATTTAAACAGCAATACTGATTTTACCATATCAAATGGTACATCTAGTGATCATATCATCCATTTGGTTAGGAGAAAACGTTTGTCCGATTTAAACAGCAATACTGATTATACAATATCAAATGGTACATCTAGTGATCATATCATCCATTTGGTTAGGAGAAAACGTTTGTCCTATTTAAACAGCAATACTGATTTTACCATATCAAATGGTACATCTAGTGATCATATCATCCATTTGGTTAGGAGAAAACGTTTGTCCGATTTAAACAGCAATACTGATTATATAATATCAAATGGTACATCTAGTGATCATATCATCCATTTGGTTAGGAGAAAACGTTTGTCCGATTTAAACAGCAATACTGATTATATAATATCAAATGGTACATCTAGTGATCATATCATCCATTTGGTTAGGAGAAAACGTTTGTCCTATTTAAACAGCAATACTGATTATATAATATCAAATGGTACATCTAGTGATCATATCATCCATTTGGTTAGGAGAAAACGTTTGTCTGATTTAAACAGCAATACTGATTATACAATATCAAATGGTACATCTAGTGATCATATCATCCATTTGGTTAGGAGAAAACGTTTGTCCTATTTAAACAGCAATACTGATTTTACCATATCAAATGGTACATCTAGTGATCATATCATCCATTTGGTTAGGAGAAAACGTTTGTCTGATTTAAACAGCAATACTGATTATATAATATCAAATGGTACATCTAGTGATCATATCATCCATTTGGTTAGGAGAAAACGTTTGTCCTATTTAAACAGCAATACTGATTTTGCAATATCAAATGGTACATCTAGTGATCATATCATCCATTTGGTTAGGAGAAAACGTTTGTCCTATTTAAACAGCAATACTGATTTTGCAAAATCAAATGGTACATCTAGTGATCATATCATCCATTTGGTTAGGAGAAAACGTTTGTCCTATTTAAACAGCAATACCGATTTTGCAATATCAAATGGTACATCTAGTGATCATATCATCCATTTGGTTAGGAGAAAACGTTTGTCCTATTTAAACAGCAATACTGATTTTGCAAAATCAAATGGTACATCTAGTGATCATATCATCCATTTGGTTTGGAAAAAACGTTTGTCCGATTTAAACAGCAATACTGATTTTACCATATCAAATGGTACATCTAGTGTTCTTATCATCCATTTGGTTAGGAGAAAACGTTTGCAATTTGGGATATAAATTTGCGTATGTTTTTTTTTTTCTTTTTTTTTTTTTTAGATCACTTGAATGTGTCAGATGTGCAAAGGCTTTGCCACATTCTAGTTTCAAATGCACGTTTCTATCTGACTGTGTTTATGTGTCTTGAGAGTGTAAGACGTGATGAAGTCTTTTGACATTCTAAATTTATAGACAAGTTTGTAGCTAATTACTTTAAGGTCGCTTCAATATGTCTGACGTGGCAAGGCCCTGCTACATTTTAGTTTCAGAAACTTCTGTTTTATATATATATATATATATATATATATATATATATATATATATATATATATATATATATATATATATATATGTGTGTGTGTGTGTGTGTGTGTGTGTATGTGTGATAGTTTTCAGTTCTCTTGCGGGTGTATGAGTATAATTTGACAATGCCTTATCAAATTCTAGTATGGGACCTAACAATGCATGGTATCATTCTAGATTTGGTAGGCGATTTCTTGCCATATGTTGTGTTAGAATTGACAATGTCTTGCCATATTATAATTTTATAGTCAAGATTGCTTT
>NC_090739.1:125291306-125293806 GCF_036898095.1 Palaemon carinicauda
TAGACCCTTTTACACCCCAGGGTATCTGGAAATTTCCAACCCTTAACCCCCAGGGGGTTATTTTTTTCCCAGCACATTTTGCAGTATATTTTCTTTAAATTGCTCTAACAACCTTAATTTTTGTCATAGAGAGGTCAGGTTGGTCTCATTCTCTTGGAAAATGCCTGAATTTTCTCAAAAAATTATCAAAAAATATGAAAAACAAATTTTTATAGCATTTTTTTGCAAGGACGTACCGGTACGTCCATGGGGGTAAAGGGATGGCTTTTGTGAAACGTACTAGTACATCCTTTGGGGGTAAAAGGGGTAATTACTAGGGTAGGGTGGCAATAGATGGCGCTGCTAGGGCGCATTGCCTCTATCATCTTAATTCTAATAGTCAGGCCTTCTCCAGCATGAGGCTCAAAACTACACAGTATTCTAGAAGTTTTAGTTTTATTCCAGCTGTTACCAAGTTGTGGAATGATCTTCCTAATCGCGTGGTTGAATCAGTAGAACTTCAAAAGTTCAAAATTGGAGCAAATGGTTTTATGTTGACCAGGCTGACATGAGTCTTTTTATAGTTTATATATGACATATCGGTTTTTGACGTTGTTAATAGTTTATATAGGACATATCTGTTTTTGACGCTGTTACTGTTTTGAGAATGATATATTGTTAATCTATTCTCATCATTTATTTATTTCCTTATTTCCTTTCCTCACTGGGCTATTTTTCCTTGTTGGAGCCCTTTGGCTTATAGGATCTTGCTTTTCCAACTAGGGTTACAGCTTGTCTAGTAGTAATAATAATAATAATAATAATAATAATAATAATAATAATAATAATAATAATAATAATAATAATAATATAACGATTGATTTACAAAAGAAGAAACAATTTAATCAAATGAACATCAAGTCTTGAAAATACCACATTATAATCAGTTTGAGTCACAATCGAAAACAGTTACCTAAACTCTGCCCATAAAATATTTAACTAGACTTGCGCTCAGTAGAGCGCAGACCTCCGCCGCGGCAGCTTGTGTCTCGACCATTTGCTTGAACTTGACTGTGACCTTTGACCATATCGTGTATTAATTTGCGTTGATTTCCATATACTCAAATATGTGCCAAGTTTGAAGTCTGTGACAACGATGTGCAAACTTACGTCTGATTAAGTGAATTTGATATTTGGCTTGACCATGACCTTGACCTTCCAAAATTGAATCCTTTCCAGCTTTTTACATAACAGATAATCCTTGCAAGTTTCATTACAGTGAAAATTGTGGCCAGGAACCTGTTCACAAACAAACACACATATACACATACAAACAGGGGCGAAAACATAACCTCCTTCCAGCTCCCTTGGTGGAGGTAACAAGACATTTTTTTAAGAGAAGGGAAAAAACAAATCGAAGTTGACCGCGAATAAAATTCAAGCTGAACACGTCCGCACTCTGGGTAAATTATAGCAGGAGATTTTCGAGAGTGTCGGTCGTATTTCTCCTTTAGTGGCTGTGTGCTTTACGTCTCGTATTGCGGAGTTGCTATTGATAGTCGTCGTCAGTCCGTGAAAGTGATTGGGGTCATTGCAATCGCGAATTCTAATTTTGCGGATATATTCCTTCCGGTAATTTAGGTGAAACAATTATACTGTGAGAATAACATGTATAGTGCCATAGCCTCTGTACCATGGTCTTCCGCTGTCTTGGGTTAGAGTTCTGCTTGAAGGTACACTCGGGCACACCATTCTATCTGATTTATCTTCCTCTTGTTTTGTTAAGATTTTTAAAGTTTATATAGGAAATATTTTAATGTTATTATTCTTAAAATATTCTATTTTTCCTTGTTTCTTTTCCTCACTGGGCTATTTTCCCTATTAGGGCCCTTATGTTTATGGCATCTTGCTTTTCCAACTAGGGTTATAGTTTAGCAAGTAATAATAATAATAATAATAATAATAATAATAATAATAATAATAATAATATGTATGTCTCTCCCTTATAATGTATACAGTTCTTATCCACCCACTAGGTAGTAGGTTGGCCAGGGCACCAGCCACCCGTTAAAATACTATCCCTATAGAGTTAGCCTATAGGGTCTTTTGACTGGTCAGACAGTATTACATTGGCTCCTTCTCTCTAGTTACGGTTCTTTTTCCCTTTACCTACACATATATCGAATAGTCTGGCCTATTCTTTACAGATTCTCCTCTGTCCTCATACAATTGACAACACTGAGATTACCTAACAATGCTTCTTCACTGTTTGTTCAATGGCTAATTTCCTCTTGGTAAAGGTAGAGGGTTAGAGTTTTATAGCCAGAGGGTATAGCTTCTCCTCTTGTTTTGTTAAAGTTTTTATAGTGTATATAGGAAATATTTATTTTGATGTTGTTACTGGTCGTAAGATATTTTATTTTTCCTTGTTTCCTTTCCTCACAGGGCCATTTTCCCTGTTGGAGCCCCTGGCCTTATAGCATTCTGCTTTACCAACTAGCGTTGTAGCCTAGCAAGTAAT
>NC_090739.1:125323806-125326306 GCF_036898095.1 Palaemon carinicauda
TATTTTAGATCAAGAAATAGTTGTACACTGTAATGTACTAAATTGGAGACTTGAGTACACATTATTACGCCTTTGACTCAAACAAAGGTTAACAAGCAGAATGTTATAGCATAGAATATTCATACTCAATGCTACACAGTATTTTAGAAGTTTTATGCCAGCTGTAACCAAGTTGTGGAATGATCTTCCTAATCGGGTAGTTGAATCAGTAGAACTTCAAATGTTCAAAGTTGGAGCAAATGTTTTTTATGTTGAACAGGCTGACGTAAGTCTTTTTATAGTTTATATATGACATAGCTGTTTTAATGTTGTTAATGATTTTTTTAAATATTTTATTTTAACTATTCATTACTTCTTATATCGTTTATTTATTTCCTTGTTTCCAATCCTCACGGGTTATTCTTTCCCTGTTGGAGCCCTTGGACTTATAGCAGCTTGCTTTTACAACTACGGTTTTAGCCTAGCAAGTAATAATTTAGTAATAATAATGATAATAATAATAATTATAATAATAATTATAATAATAAATAATAATAATAATAATAATAATAATAATAATGAGCATATACCGCGTTAGACTGGGCATAATTTGCCTCCCTATAGGCTAGAAAAGTCTCACTACAAAAAAAATTATAATAATAATAATGAGATACTGCGCTGGACCGGGCATAATATACCTTCTTATAAGCTGGAAAAGTATCACTACGATGAAAAAAAAAGGAAAAAAAAAATTACCACGAGTGTAAACCCTCGATACACTCGTAAACATCTTTCGTAATGTTTGCGTTAATATTGACATATGGGAACCATAATTTGGGACTCCTGGGTCCTACGTGGATCATTAATATTGTAATATAGAATCCTCACTCGAGTGTGCCATTACCTCTCCTTGTCATTATTTTCAGGGGGGGGGAAGAAAGAAATTTGTCGTCTGCTGACGCAGTAGAAGTTATAATCAATGTTTGTGTATTCTTGTAAGTGGTCCATTTCTTTTTCGGATTTAATAATGCAACATATTAAAAGGCTGTTATCGTAGAAACTCCACCCAAGCTAGGACCAAGGAGGGCCAGGCAATGGCTGCTGATGACTAAGCAGATAGACCTTTAGCTCCCCCCCCCCTCTTCTTCCCATCTTTAGCTCACAAGTATGCTGAGGTTGCAGCGACCAAAGGAGCTAAGAGCTTGAGCGGGACTCGAACCCCAGTCTGGCGATCATCAGTCAGGGATGTTACCACATAGGCCACCATGTAAAATACTCGCGTGTTTTGACCACTTGTTTATTTAAAAAAAGAAAGAAAAAAAATACCCGACAGTTTAGAAAAATGAATTTAACATAAATTAGATACACTTAATATTATGCAATTTGTAGACGGGCCTAAATGGCAATTTACTTGAAAAGATTTATGTAATTCCATTATAACATAAACTATAGTCTAGCATTAAGAGATTACGACTCTAAGGATAGTAGAGCTGTTTGCCACATCTTGGACCATTATTTTTGTGCGGCGTTGCCATATTTTCATGCTTATTGGGTGGCCTTGGTTTTAAGGAAGCGAAATAACAACGCAGCCTCTAATCATAGGGATGGAATTCAATGACAAATGTATACTGATTGGTAGCGTCTCTGCCTGGTGTTTGCCAGTCGGGGGTTCGAGTCCCGCTCAGACTCGTTTGTGCCATTAGTGCCTGCAACCTTACCATTCTTGTGAGCTAAGGTTGGGGGTTTTGGGGGAGCCTATAGGTCCATCCGCTGAGTCATCAGCAGCCACTGCCTGGCCCTCCCTGGTCTTAGCTTGGATGGAGAGGAGGCTTGAGCGCTATCATATGTAATATGTTCAGTCTCTAGGGCATTGTCCTGATTGCTAGGGCAATGTCACTGTCCCTTGTCTCTGCCATTCATGAGCAACCTTTTATGATTTTTATTAATTACACTCATCGAGTTCCCTTACACTGTTAAAAGTTTGCCGTAAGAAAAGAGTAAAATATCTGGAATAAATGTTGCCAGGCATTTACCGTTTTAAATACGGTTATATTAACGTAGAGAAGTGGTATTACGGTCACCAACCCGTAAAAAGATATTAACCAAGTAGGGTAAAAATTACGGTCGACTGTATTTTACTGAAATACGGCTGAGAACAGTATATTTTTAAAGATGATTTCGGATTGAAATTACGGTTTTTTAACAGTGTAGCCATGTGAAGGATGTGAAAAGCTGTATGTGGCACAACTAGATCAGGTATTTCCAGCAAGCATTTGCAATGATCTCTTGACCGTGTCATACTTTATTCATTTTTTTTTTTATTATTATAAAAATACAATTACATTTTAGTACATAACAAAAGAATTTCTAGACTATGTATTTTGATTTTGATTTATGTTGATTTATTTATTTTTGTAAACATGAATTGATATCTATATTTTGTTATATTTTTGTTGTATTTTTGTAAATAGAATAATTACACAAAAAATGTCATACTTTATTTAAAGCTTTTTGTACCCTC